>NC_058084.1:308527411-308772927 GCF_014858855.1 Bufo gargarizans
GCTTTTGGGGAGTGTAGCTTCAAAACTGTGCGAGTGTGAGCAATTTGAAAATTTTCCCTGTTAAAGTCAAAGGCAAAAAATATATATAAAAAATGACTGGCCATACTCTGGAGGGGCGTGACTAAGCAACACCTGGTTTTCACTAGAGCCTCAGATGGTGAGGATAGACTTGAACCAATAAGGTAGTTGCCAGGGGCGACTTTTAGAGCCATACCGAGTCAGTGGCGGCTGGTCCAGGCAGACCAGAGGATACCTGGTAGGTACCGCAAATGCAGGCGTAAACAGACAGGCCGAGAACAGACAAGAGCAGGAACCAGGAACGAAATACAGAACAGAGAACAAGAGATTAGATTCGCTCGGAAAAGAGATACAGACAAAAATCAAGAATGCAGATTAGCGATTCCCCCTCCGGGGAAGCCAGGGACCCTCTCACGAAGTCAGGAACAGAAGCAGTGAGGGACTGCCAGACAGGACAAGGGACATAAAAAAACATCAGAAGCAGTTAAGCACTGCCAGGCTATCAGATGCAGTTGCACACTACTATGCGAAACAAGGATAACAAGGATAACATAAATCATACAGGGCAGGTACAGATCAGACAAAGAAATGACATAATACAGGACAGGTACAGATTAGTGTTGATCGAGCACCAAAGTCTTCGTGTGCTCTGGCCAAACACATCGGTATGCTTGTGTGGTCTACCGAGCACTCGAGTAGAATTGAAGTCAATGGGAGAACCCCAGGGACCCCCTGCTCGGAAGAGAAGAGGGTGTCTGGTTCCCAAAAAAAGGTTAGAAATTGATAGAAACCCCATCAAAATAGTTTGGAAACAGCATTAAAAGGATAGCTGGATGCGTCTGGGACTCCTATTATCTACGACATACAATAGACAACCACACAAAGCAAAAGCCAGATATGTGCAAGCCATCAATCTATCCATGAGACAGATAACAGGCTGAGTCAGCATACCTTACAATGGCAGCCTTGTGCACTATAAGACATTCCAAACCAGCTCTCATCTGACTGAGAGCCAGTAAGCCTCAAAGTTGCTTTACATCTGTTGGATGGCTTGGGTGGACCTCCGCACCTAGATCAATATCATTAGGGTGACAAAAAGTTTTCTGATTGTCCTAACATAATATTCAATAATCTTTCTATACAGTTTTATCATGTAAAGCATCATTTGCATAAACATGGGCATATGGGAAAGACATGCAAATGAGCAGAATCTGCCTTGTTTTTCAGCTGAAAATACTTTCATTGTAATAAATTGTACTCGAGCACCCGTAGTATTCGGCCAAGCACTCCGATGTGCCAAGCATAGCGATGCTCGAGCCGAACAGCAGTTCAGCCGAGCATGCTCGCTCAACACTAGTACAGATCAAACGAGGACAAAACATCAAACACATCACAGAACAGGTAGAAGAGAACAGACACGGCAAAAACTAAATACATCTTATAACAATGCAAAACCAGGTGAAACCATACAAAAGTGCAGAAGGTAAAAAAACACCCTGGGTCAGCAGAAAGGGCAACACCTGGAAGACACAGGACTGAAGACAGACAGACCTTCTGGGAGAGCAGCGAGGTAAAACACACCCAGCCAGACACAAAACAGAACTGACCGCAAGCCCCACAGCTCACAGGTAGATAAAGCTGTATAATGAGGGCACCTGAGAGACCACACTTAGGACCGGAGCAGGGGAAGTTAACCCCATCAGAACAGGAGCAGGCAAAACCCACAGGCAGAAATACAGTTCGTTGCCCCTGGCAACCAGCATACACAGAAAACACCCGCAGCCAGTACGCCAGAGCACAACCAACTTGAACACAGAGGCAAACAGACAAGCAAACATGGGGAGGCCAACATACACAGGCGAGTTCACAAGAGACACCGCAGCCAGCACGCAGCCCCACAGGAAGTAGCCGGTACGCGAGGGCGCCTGAAACCAGCCTACACGGAAACCATAGTCACAGTGAACCACACTGTGACACTTCCTTGCTCTTTCTCACTGATCAGTGTGGCCAGCGCTGTCAATGAGTGCTTCTGCTATAATACCGGCACGCTGAGTAACTACCTCATGTAAGTGCTCGCTATTGTCAGTGCAGGGAGGCAGGGGGACGCTGTTCTACAGCATATAGAGACAGTATATACTATAACTGCCCCTATATATCAATCCTGATATACTGTCTTTCCAGTAAGTACTGCACTGTAATGATTTCTCTAAATAAAGTTTAGTAGAAAAAAGTTCCCTATCCCTGTTAGTTAGCGAATTGCTGCCTGCATCCACATTTCCGGAGCGCGGCCCCGTTCTTCTGGTCTGCAGCTCCGAAAAAAATAGAGCATGTCCTATTCTTGTCCACAATTAACGGACAAGTATAGGCATTTCTATGGGGTGCCGGCCGGGTGTATTGCAGATCAGCAATGCACTACGGACGTCTGAATGGAGCCTTCACTAGATGTGTCAGAGCTGATCATGATACATTTGATATGCAGTTCAAAAATAAAAAAGCATCCAACTCCTTCTCAGAGACCATCCCGATTGTGAAAATCTCACCTATGTATCACCACCATCTCAAAACAGAAGAGAAATTGTGGGACACTGACAGATTCCTCATCCTCCATATGTATATCCGCATAAGTAGATGCAACATTGGATTCCATCCCAGTCCCTCTTAACTGAACAGGCCATTACCAAACATAATGTAATTGCAAGTCCAAATCAAACTGTCTAATAGTAAATCTGTCTTAGTTGCCCATAGCAACCAATCGGAGCTCAGCTTTCAGTTCCTACAGGGCTCTGAGAAAATGAAAGCTTAGCTCTGATTAGTTGCTATGGACTAAGAATTACTGTTAGGCAATTTGATTTGGAGATATTGGAGGCGGGCTACCTTTTTGTGGGCCACCCTGTATAATCTCTAAAAGACCCATTAAGCACTTTTTACAGTCAGTGGAGAAATCTGAAGTGTCCAAAGCTTTTCTAACACTCGTGATACCGCCAATCATAATTAATGGCGGTGTAAAGGCTGACAACATCGAAGGAAACTAAAAGACCACCTGATAGAATATGGATATCTCTGATATTTAACAGAAAATCATGTGTCTCTCATTTAAGATCTAGTATTAATAGCAAACTCTCTCAATATAGCTGTTGTAAAACTACAAATCCCATCATGACCTGCTGTAGGCTGATAGCTGTAGGCAGACTGGGCATACTGGGAGTTGTAGTTTTACAACAGCTGGAGAGCCGCAGTTTGCCCATCCCTGGTCTAAAACAATAGCTGCACTAATAGGACGCCCTGGAGGGAATTCCAGATTGTTGTGGCTCTTAGGAAGGCAGTAAAGCATCGAGGTAACCAGGTAAGTAAGTAATAAGTAAGTATACATCTCCTTGTCAATTAAATCAGTGAACTTTGGCAGCACGGTCTTGAGTTATATTGCCCAGACGGGACATGGAGACTCTAATGTGTGTGCTAGAGTATCACCTCTGTGGGATATGCACATTGGTAGACGCTTGTGACTGATGCACCTTTTAGTTTTTGCCAGTTCATTTGCCTTTTTCTGCACTGGCACAGTCCCGGGGAGTACTTTTCTGCCTGTGTTTTTGCCTTTTATTTCATTTCTTATTCAGGGGCTGATTGGTAACTTATGGTGGCCCTGGAAAAAATACTAAAAATGGCCCTGTTTTGTAGTCGGGTCCAAATTGATGAAAGGCATGGTCAAAAAAAGTAGGTAGGGCCAGCAATACCATATTGTGGCACATTATACTACCCCAACAGAGCCAAATATTACTGTCCAATACAAAATACTGCCAGCAGCACAAAATACATCCCCAAAGACTTCCACTGGACGGCCGTTAGGAGGGCATCGGCACGCTGGTAAATTTCCCTGTAAGGCCTATAGCCAATCCGCCCCTGTTCTTATTAATATGTATCGCTTAGTCCCAGATTTACTTTACTTACCTATTATAGATTGATATAAGGACCTGCCAATTACAATGTTGATTGCTGAATGCTAAGCGCTGATTTTTTAAAATTTGTATGTATTTTATATTCCGCAGCGCTTTACAGACATTAGCATCCAACTGTCCCCAATGGGGCTCACAATCTAAGTTCCCTATTAGTATGTCTTCCGAGTGTAGGTGGAAACCGGAGTATCCGGAGGAAACCCGTGCAAACACAGAGAGAATGTACGCACTCCATGCAGATGTTGTCCTTCAAGGCACCAAGCCAACCACTGAGCCACCGTGCTGCCCCTGATCAGATTGATTGTTAATTATGTATAGTGCATTATACACCTTCTGTACAATATATCTGTATTTGGTCACTATTATGAAATTAGTTAAATATTGTATTTTTCGCCCTCTAAGACATACTTTCTTCCCCCCAGGGGGGAAATGTCAGTGCATCTTATGGGGTTATTACTTATTAGAGCCTTCATTATGGAAGCTTTCATTAGTACAGGAGGACCGGGAAGTGGTGAATGCAGCGGTGAATAGGGGTCATTCACATTGGGGCTCTGATCTGAGGTCTGAATGGGAGCTTCTATTTACATTGTGGCTATGATCTGAGATCTGATTGGGGGTTATTCACATTGGGGGTCTGATCTGAGGTCTGAATTTACATTGGGACTCTGATCTGAGGTCTGATTGGGGGTCTTATGAGCATTAGGGGTCTGAGCTGAGGTCTGAATGGAGTCTTATTATATTAGGGGTTCTGATCTAAGGTCTGATTGAGGGTCATTCACATTGGGGTCTGAATAAGGGTCTTTTCACATTGAAGGTCTGATTGGGGGTCTTATGAGCATTTGTTTCTCAGCTGAGGTCTAAATGGAGTCTTATTAACATTGGGGGTCTGAGCTGAGGTCTGATTGGGGGGTCTGAGCTGAGGTCTGATTGGGGGTCTTATTAACATTGGGGGTCTGAGCTGAGGTCTGATTGCTCTTTTTAATCAGTGGTCTATTTATATGTTGTAACAAATGATCACTGATGCTTGGAGGATGGCCACCTTAGTAATTGTGGATGTTGGGTGAATAAATACCATCACATTTACTTTTTGTGTTGGATAGGTGGGATTCTGGAGTCAGATCTCCTGGAAGGCTTTCCCCCATGTATTACCTTTCTTTCATTACTGAGCTGCTTCACTTTTCATTTCTGTATTGGATTGGACTCAGGAGCCTTGTACATACAATTATGGCTAATCCTGAGACTAATATCTCTTCACTTAACATCTTTTCTTACACTGCTGATGATCTAAATAGAATTTTAAGTGGGACCTTGGAGACGTACTGTATCTTTTTGAGTGTTCCCTGTAAAGACGCCTCATTAACCTTACATTGCATTTACCCTTACTGGGTAAGTATTTTAAGTGGATTCCTTGTGGGATGCAATCACATTTGAGAACTAATTTGTTAACCAACAATGTGGTTTTGGTACTAGGATCGAAAGACTATCCAACAAATATGTGTTACAATGACATTATACTCCTTAAAGGGAACCTGTCACCGGGATTTTGGGTATAGAGCTGAGGACATGGGTTGCTAGATGGCCGCTAGCACATCTGCAATACCCAGTCCCCATAGCTCTGTGTGCTTTTATTGTGTCAAAAAAACTATTTAATACATATGCAAATTAACCGGAGATGAGTCCTGTACGTGAGATGACTCAGGGACAGGACTCATCTCAGGTTGATTTGCATATGTATCAAATGGGGTTTTTGATAAATAAAAGCACACAGAGCTATGGGGACTGGATATTGTGGATGTGCTAGCGGCCATCTAGCAACCCATGTCCTCAGCTCTATGCACAAAATCCCAGTGACAGGTTCCCTTTAATACTGAATTCTTACAGAAAGAGATTGGGACTATTAAACATAAAAGATATGATCTGGGAGTGAAATTGGAGGTGGTCATGGATCCAGCTGAATTTCATGTATGTTTATTGTCTAAATTTCAGCAGGAACAAGAAGAGACTAAAGGGCCCTTTACATGGGCTGAGAATCGCACAGATTATCACTGACAAGCGTTCATAGTCTCACCAAAGACGCCTGCGCTTTTTCCTATAATATGCAAGCATGGCCACTACTGCTGGATTGCAGTAGTGACCTTAAAGGGAACCTGTCACCGGGATTTTGTGTATAGAGCTGAGGAAATGGGTTGCTACATGGCCGCTAGCACATCCGCAGTACCCAGTCCCTATAGCTCTGTGTGCTTTTATTGTGTAAAAAAACACGATTTGATACATATGGAAATTAACCTGAGATGAGTCCTCTATGTGAGATGAGTCAGGGACAGGACTCATCTCAGGTTAATTTTCATATGTATCAAATCGTTTTTTTTTTACACAATAAAAGCACACTGAGCTATGGGGACTGGGTATTGTGGATGTGCTAGCGGCCATCTGGCAACCCATGTCCTCAGCTCTATACACAAAATCCCAGTGACAGGTTCCCTTTAACACCTGGATAGGAGCAGTGTAAAATGCAATGGATATGGGGAGTGATCGCCACTGCTTTCTTTCGATGATTAGCATTTGCTTGTTCACTGGGTGATCGGCTGGACCTTTACACAATCTGATTGTCAAGAGCAAACCCTCCAACGAGTTCCCAATAATCAGCCCATGCAACCTTTACTTCAGACCAGACACAGTATTTCTTGGATCTTGTAGTCATTAACCAGGTTACACAAAATAGTCGACAATAAGTGTACACAGGATAATGAAATTATTCCATCTGTCATGTTTATACCAAAGAAGCGATCACTTCTTTTTTCAATTGTACATTATTGTGAACTGTACACATTCAGCTCAGGCAATTCATTGCAAAGACAATCAGATCTGAGTTATAAGCAATTTGGGTAAATGTCCTTGTATATGTCTAAACTATACAAATTTAGATATTACAACCACAATTATGGGCTCCTATCAAATTCCTAGCCTCTACCGTGTCTACAAAAAGGATCTCATCAAAATGTTATGTTACCGTTTTTTAATTAGTATCTTCTATTTATTTTCTTTATAGCGTATGACTAGATCCAGGTAGCACAGAAGATATATCTCTCGTAAACACCACCTGTCATGTTTTTCTTGCATTTCTACATTCATGTAGGCAATATAAAACATTCCTGTCTGTTTTATTTCTGTTATGGGTGGAGGCCCTTCAAATTTTACAAGTTAAAGAGAATCCTTTCTGACAACATATTTGTTTCCATAATAGATATGTGGATGATAAACCTGTTCTTATAACCCTATATTTTGATGGATGTATTATTCATAGTCTGCAGAAAACTTGCAACATTGTTGAAAAAACCATAAACATTTCAATACACATTAGAACACAAAGTTACACATTTCAGAGTATTGTTGGTTCATTAAGAGTAGTATGCACGGTGGTCTTCTACTCAATTAAGCCCTCAGCTAATCTTGGTCCATCCTGAATGTTTGCTTCAGGGTGGAGCTTTCACTGTTTACTTCTGTGCTTTTCTGATACCATTATCTGTGGAACCACAAATGGCAATTCAGCCGTAAGGTTTGCATACAAAGACATAGTAGCTGTATGGTCAAATTGAGCAATTGTGTCCAAGTTATCTTGTCGGCACCAATTGTTATTAAACATGCTAAAATTAGCGTTTTCTTCACACTTCCTCTAGCCAGTAGCTCATAGCCAACTTTGCTATTTCAAATTACATGGATTTGCTTGGTTTGAAGCACACAACCATTCATTCAGTTTTGTAGCTGTTTCAGACATCCAGCTTATGAGGTCAGATGCTGCCGCATTTCAATGCCTCACCGTTTTCAAGATACTTGTATGTTTTGGCTGTCCATGAATAAGAACACAGGCTACTTTCACACTTGCGTTTACATTTTCCGGTATGGAGATCCGGCAGAGGATCTCAATACCGGAGAAAAACGCTTCCGTTTTGTCCCCATTCATTGTCAATGGGGACAAAACTTAAAGGGAATCTGTCACCTGCTTTTATCATTTTAAGCTGTCACCATCACTATGTTCACTAAAGTACCTTATTTCCAGCAGTCTTCTTTTTACTTTATTTCATTTTGTCCTTTTGATATAAAAGCGCTTTTTATGATATGCTAATGAGGCTCCAAGGTGCCCAGAGGGGCGTTCTTTTCCTTCTCCGGTGCCCAGTGACGCCCCCCTGCAGTGCCCAAGAATGCCTCCTGATCCTCAAATAACCTCCCACAGCCCCGGCAAACGGTTCCGCCCCCTCCCCATGTCATAGTCTACCTTCTAGAAATGCCCGTCCTTCTTCCTGTCGGCGGCCAGAAAACTTGCGCAGTACCGCAGGCGCAGTACCGCCTTTCTGGCTGCCGACAGGAAGAAGGACGGGGCATTTCTAGAAGGTAGACTATGATGTGGGGAGGGGGCGGGACCGTTTGCCGCTGGTGTGGGAGGTTACTTGAAGATCAGGAGGCGTTCTTGGGCACTGCAGGGGGGCGTCACTGGGCACCGGAGATGGAAAAAAACCGCCCCTCTGGGCTTTTATATCAAAAGGACAAAACGAAATAAAGTAAAAAGAAGACTGCTGGAAATAAGGTACTTTAGTGAACATAGCGGTGGTGACAGCTTAAAATGGTAAAAGCAGGTGACAGATTCCCTTTAACTGAACAGAACCGAATGCTCCAAAATGCATTCCGTTCCGTTTGGGTGCGTTCCTATAGCAGAGAGCAAACCGCAGCAAGCAGCGATTTTCTTTCCCTTTTATGGGATGCGGAGGAAAACGTATTTGGCATGACCCACAACGCAAGTCAATGGAGATGGATCTGTTTTCTCAGACACAATAGAAAACTGATCCGTCCCCCATTGACTTTCAATGGTGTTCATGACGGCTTGGCTATGTTAAATATAATAAAACCGGATCCATTCATAACTGGTGCAGATGGTTGTATTATCAGTAACGGAAGCGTTTTTGCTGAGCCTTAATAGTGACACACAGAGGCTTAAAACCTGTACATACCCAGTCCTGCTGTCAGATGAGAAGTCTATACAATTGCATCCAGTCAAGGCAAGTCAACAAGGACTTCAGACTGATCCATTGTAACAAACTACTAAAGATATTGTATGCTGTATTAAGGACTACAGTTTCGTGCTGAGAGCAGAACTACGGGTGTCAGTATATGATGGACTCTGGTCATGAGATCTGCATGTGGATTTCTGCTAATTGCTAGACCGCACCTATACATTATATTATTTCAAATAGCATGTACATGTACAGTGAGTAAACTTTATTAAGACCAATACTTTGAAGGGTTATGATAAGCTGAAGAGTCCACAGATGTTACCATGCCCAGTGCCCCATTGAATGAACTTATTTCCTTTTTGCTCCAAAATGCTCCAACGCCCCCCTGGCTCACTGGCATGGTAGGTCTCACCAGGGTTGGAGTGGCCTGGCGATCACAACCATCAACTATATCTGTTTCCTGTGCTGGAATGCCAGTTGTAGAAACATGGCTTACCAAGAAATGCATATTTTTTTCCGGTGGCAGTTGTCTGTCGGCACAAGGGGCATTGTTTATTCAAGGGGCATAAGGGGATTATTAATTCAAGAGGCAAAAGGGGCATTAATATTTATGCAGGGGGCACAAGGGACATTATTATTTATAAATGAGGCACATGGGGCATTGTTGCATTTTAGAGGGTACTCAGAGGGTATTACTTTTTCGGGGGCACTCAGGAGCATTTTCACTTTTTAATATGCATTAAGGGTGCCTTATTACCTTTAGGGGCATTCAGCGGACAGTATTATTTTCTATTACTTTTTTATACTTTACTGCACAGATGGCACATATCAGGCATGGACACTTCAAAAAGGGAACAGCAGTGAGCATTATTACTTTTTTTGAGGCACAGTTACATGTGGTGCACTTAGCCATCTGAGACACAACATAGGGTACTATGTATCTGGTGCTATATTTTTTGGGGGAGGGAGTTATTTGTATTATTAAACTGTTATATCTGAAGTACACAATTTGGGGGCACTAAGCCATGCAGCAGGTACAGTAATGGAGGAGAATAGAGTATCAACAGACACAGAATTTGGGATATCTGCGGGATAGGGAGTTATTTTTGGTTAAGGGAAAGATAGGGAGAATGCTGGAAAAGTGAGGAGCCAAAAATGTCTGTTGCAAACTCTGAAGATACAGCTTGTGATGGAAAAAGTCGTCTTTGTGGCCTGGGCCAGATGGAAAAAACGAGAAGTGAATGATTCCAATCAGAGACTGCATCCAAGTCATTGGATCTAGATGTACTATAATCACTTACATGTACTGCAGAATGTCTCTGTAAACTAATATCTAACACTGCATGTTGTTTAGTAACAAAACAGTGATAGTATTCAGGAACTATTTAGTGGTATTGGTAGTAACAATGGTGTAGTGTTACCTGGGTTGGGAGTCCATTGATGTTTACCCTCCCCCGATGCTATACCCTTAGTTACACCTCTGCATTAAGGGTACAGTCATAGGTAGCAGCTCTGCTGTGGAAAATCTGCAGCGAGTATGGCCAAAATATAACAGCAAAATCTGCAGATTTTGGTTCCCTAAGGCCACTTTCACAGTGTTTGATCATTAATTTCCATCAGTAATTGTGAGCCAAAACCTAGGTGCAAAACACAGAAGAAGAGCAAATCTTTCCATTACCTTATCTATGTATATCCTTCAGTCCTCGTTTTGGCTCACAATCACTGATGGAAATCACTGATCAAACACTGCATGAATGTGGCCTAAAGATGGATTTAGATGGTTAGATAATCGAGCAGATTTTCGGGAATCGTTCTCGACAATCTGCCTATCTAAAGGTGCAAAATGCTTGTTCTTCATGTGAAACAGTTGTTTGTGTAGACACCTAAATTATCATTTCTGGGCAGCAGATCTTGAGGAAACAATGAAGCTGTATGAGGACAAATGATCGCAATAGCGATTCCTCATCCTCATACTGTGGAGGTGATCGTCTCATGTAAATGTAGCTCTTCACCTCCACTGAACAAGTAGCTGACTGTCAGGAAGGACTGTTTCCTTCCCGACAATCAGCTCTAGCCCTCAACATTTTAGAATCCTTAAAGCAGGGATGTCAAACTCGTGGCCCTCCAGCTGTTGCAAAACTACAACCTGGGCATACTACAGCTATCAGGGAATGATGGGAGTTGTAGTTTTGCAACATCTGGAGGGCCATGAGTTTGACATCCATGCCTTAAAGCATATACAATGGAAGAATTGCAACCATACTAAATCAAATCAAGAGTGGATGAAGGCAGTAGGTCACAGTCAGTGCTGATCTTTTACAGGTTTTAGTGTTATTCTAAAGTTTTGCTTTTGCTTTGATTTTGGTGAAATCGTTCCAGTGCATGGACAGTAATGATATTTCTGTAGTTTTGCTACACAATAATTGAGGTAGGAGATTCTCAGAAATTCTCAGCTCAGGCCATTGCAGTTTACAGGGAGTGGACTTGACTTTGGTCTCCTCCTCTTGTACTGCCTCTTCACAGTTACAAATAAAAGAAGTGACTTTTGTATCCACTTAGTTTCCTCAGTAGAAGACAGTGTGATCACACATAAATACAAGTCTGAGGGAACACAAGGGAACCAGCTGAGGTCTTATTTAAAGGAGAACATTCCTATGCTCACAGACTCCTCTCTGTAGAGACACGGCAAGAGAGCAACTTTGCTGGTTGACTTTATTATTATGGAGTGCAAACAAGGTATGTTATTTCAGCTTTTTGCCTTAATTATCCATAATGTTACTTAGCAAATTCTCAGATGTGATGCACAGGAACATACAGAGCATTTGCAGGAGCGTATGCAATTTCATTTGTAACAAACTCATACATTGTAGCTCAGGTTCCCTAGTATAGCTTTGAAGTAAAAAATGGATTCAGAAAAGTGAAGTCGAATCTGTTCTGTGCATTTTCTTACACTTTATGATCCACATCGGCTTTTGTTTAGGTTTTCTGAGGCACTTTTGAAACTAAAAGGAGGAAGTGTGATGGCACTCTCTGTGTCTTAGTACACATACATATGCAGGTTTTAATCAGGTTAAAGTATTTTTCATCAGATAAACTACAAATGTATAGTTAGATTTAAAAAAAATCAACAAATCAATAATATATAACAAAGCTATCCAAAGCTAAAAAAGGTAGGTAAACAAGTTTTTATGCGTTTTTTGATAATAAAGGGATAGACTGTACAGTATTTGGCCTCATGAACATATTTCCATCTGTGTGCAATCTGCATTTTTTGCTATAGCGCAGCAGAAAAGTGGACAGCACAGGGATGTCATTCCATGTCCTGTCCGAATACATGTGGTCGTTCCGCAAATTATAGAATGTGTCCTATTCTTCTACACATTGTGGACAAGAATAGCCAGTTCTGTTGATGGGAGTGAGGAAATTGTGGAGTGCATGAGGAAGGTATCCCTATTTAGTGGGTCTGCCATGTGCGGATATTTTCTTATCATGAGACCTTAGGCTGTCATGTGCGGACCACAAAACGGACACGTTCTTATGTATGAGGCCTTAGGGTGGGGCTACCTCTACAGTTTTTGTAGAACTTAAAGGGGTTATCTGGGAATTTGATATTGATGACCTATCCTCATGATAAGTCATCAATATCAAATTGTCAAACATCCAAGCTGCTGTAAAAGGCTACTTTCACACTCATGGTAAGCTGCGCGCTGCGTTTCTTGTCCAGCCGTCTCTCAGTATGTTTGCTGTGCTGCGGCCGGATCTCCAGACGGTCCCCATTATACTGAATGGGGCCGGGCGGACTTCTGGCAGCACACGTGCGCAAATGGTAGTACGTTTCCGGCAGACTGTCCCCATGCCGGAACAGTCTGCCGGAAAAGCTTAAAGAGGACCTTTCACTAGAATAAAACATCTAAACTAACTATACAGACCTGTAGAGCGGCGCCCAGGGATCTCTCTGCACTTATTGTTATACCTGGGCGCCGCTCCGTTCTCCCGGTATAGCCTCCGGTATCTTCATAGTTAGGCTCCACCCAGTGGAACCTGCCGGCGTCTCCTTCTCCCATGCTGTAGCACTGGCCAATCGCAGCGCTCAGCTCATAGCCTGAGAGAAAAAAAAGCCTCTGCGGCTATGAGCTGAGCGCTGTGATTGGCCAGCGTTACAACATGGGAGAAGGAGACGCCGGCAGGTTCCACTGGGTGGAGCCTAACTATGAAGATACCGGAGGCTATACCGGGAGAACGGAGCGGCACCCAGGTATAACAGTAAGTGCAGGGAGATCCCTGGGCGCCGCTCTACATGTCTGTATAGTTAGTTTAGATTTTTTATTTTAGTGAAAGGTCCTCTTTAAGCTTTTCCGGCAGACTGTTCCGGGAGAACGGAGCGGCGCCCAGGTATAACAGTAAGTGCAGGGAGATCCCTGGGCGCCGCTCTCCATGTTTGTATAGTTAATTTAGATTTTTTATTCTAGTGAAAGGTCCTCTTTAAAGCGAGTGTGAAAGTAGCCTTAGGCCTTTTCGTAGGCCATTGACATCAGTCATGTGCCCGAGGCGCTGCTCTGACCCATTCAAGTGTAAGGTTGGTTTCGTCTGTAAAAAACAAAAAAAGGTAATCTTAGTAAAAACACATACTTTTTGTATGCATGTATGTTGCAACACTGTTGTGGTGCATTTTTAAAAAGTAACACAACAGCAAAATATACACCTTTCTTTATAGATAGATTGTAAATCTTTTTTTGAACAAACATCTGGTTTTAGCTTCAAAAGACACATACAAACCTGAAACATCAAACTCCTGAGGAAACCCCATACATGTACTAGCACCTTTAACCTTTACATAATACAGTAGTTAATCATTTCTTAACAATTATTAATCGTTGTCATTTAATCCTTTATATCTTGCAATTAGATTTAGCTTAATGTGTCTTTTTTATTGTGGTCTATTAAAGCGTATGCGGATGAATTGACACATGGCTCTAATATGTTTCAGAAGAAAGTATATTATACAGTTATCATGAACATTTCAGAGGGATAGCTATGGATTTATATTGTGAAGGCTGAAATTGATTAAATGTATGGTTTGTGCCAATACTTCCTCCATTGTTTTGCATAAAAATTTATTTTTGGAATCTAAATGTTCCCATAGTAAAGCTTTGCCATCTTTATGTTTTTTTTTTTACATATGTTTTCTGTTTCTGAGAAGTTTTATTATAATCTGCAGAAGATTAAGGTTGGGTTTCCGTGTTCAGATTTTCTGATCCACATTTTGAAGTTAAACCCAAGTGTGCATAAGTATAAAGCACAGATACTATCGTTTTAGCTTCAAAACCCACAAAACCCTTTTTTTTTTTTTTACTACGATTGCATTTTTTTAAATACAAGTGTTGCCTTTACAGATGTTAAGGCTGGGTTTAGACCTAAGCGTATTCAATATGCGCTTTTTACAGGCGTTTTTATCGGGCGTTTTTAATGGGCGGAAACAAGCAAACGCCCATTTAGGCGCATTCCCGCTGAAGTCTATGGGTGGGAACGCGCGACAATACGCCCCAAAGAAGCTCCTGTACTTCTTGAGGCGTTCGTATGCGCTGTAAAACGCTCATGTCTGAACCCAGCCTTAATCATTGTGGTAATTGCCCATGCAGTTTTTTACAGGTGAAACACAATGATTTAAGGCTCATGCACATGACCGTATATTTGGTCAGCATCCGATGCCCATTTTTTGTGGATCGGATATAAACCCATTCATTTCAATGGGGCCTCAAAAGACGTTGACCGGATGCCTTTCTGCGGTCCTGTAAAAAAGAAAAAGAAAACTAAAAAATCTGTCTCTAAGGCCTCATGCACATGGCCGTTGTTTTGTTTTGAAGTGAATGGGTCCGCATCCGAGCGGCCAAAACTGCGGCTCGGATGCGGACCCATTCACTTCAAAGATGCCGCAAAAGATGCAAACAGCACTCTGTGTGCTTATAAAAAGTGAGATGATGAGAAAAACGCGGCACTCACCAATTGTTGTATTGATAGTAGCTTTATTCCGGGTAAAAACATGCTAGATGCGGGTCACTGCACAGCAATCCAAGGCAACAGCCGCTTCGCACTAAACAAGCCTCCTGTGACGTGGCTGAGGGGTGTAGTAAATACCACACTCACTCCTCCACGTGACCAGTCAGCAGGTGAGACAATTACATGTCCATGTATCTAATACAAATAAATACAATGTTAAGAACAGCATAATTATATAAAGACAGCCAGGTCATTTTTATCATTCAGACCCAATGGTCCCATGGCTTTAGGTTTAATAATCCACTCAGCTTCCTTTTGTAATAGTTTACGCTTGCTATCTCCTCCTCTCATAGACAATTTAACTACTTCTATGCCAGCACATCTTAAAACCTTTTGATCTCCCTGATGCATAGTGTGTATATGTTCAATGAGGCGCGTCCGATACCAGTTTCAATAGATTTCCTGTGTTCCCTAAAACGAACATATAGGGGTCTATAGGTTTTACCAATATAGAATCGGCCACATGGGCAGAAAATAACATATACAACATATGTAGTTTTACAATCAATAAATTGTCTTACTGCGTGTTCTATACCTCCTACATAAATTAATGTACCTCTGTACACAATCACACATAGAGCAGTGTCCACATCTAAAGTTTCCCCTTGGTCCCCATCTCTCCAACCAATTAGTTTGCGAACTCACAAAATTACTACTGGTAATTACATCTCCTATAGTTTGACTACGTCTAAAACTAACGATTGGCATATTCTGCGTTTTATCTCTCAAGAGATCATCTCTTTGAAACATATGCTAATTGTTCAGAATAGCTTTTTTTGTTTGGCCCATAGGGGAATATTCAAATGTGAACACGGCTCTAGCGTTCTTTGGGAACTGTCCTCTGTTTGACTGTACCATTGCTGGTCATACATAAAGGAGTTATGAGACAATACAAATGACAATGCTTCCCCTATGAACTCAGTGTAACGCGCACTCTTACCGAGCCTAGTCAATAAACTGCAGATGTTTTGTACTCCTTGCTCCTGGGGTATTCTTGTATAAAGACTTTCCACATCTATTGAAGCTAGCAGATAGTCTTCTTGCCACTCAATCCCTTTAAGGGGTCCTAAAAAGTCACTGGTGTCCTGCAGGCAAGACGAAATCCCTTGTAAAAGCGTTCATAAAATCCAGTCCAAATACTGGGAGAGGGGCTCGGTCAGTGACCCAATGCCTGACACGATGGGACGTCCTGGAGGATCCACCAGTGACTTGTGGATTTTTGGCATATAATACCATACTGGTTTAATAGGGAAAAGTGGATAGAGCTTCTCTGCAGTACGTTTGGATATGAATCCTGTGTCTGCATATTTCCATAATCGGGCTCTCAATTGCTTTTGATGTTTACCTATCGGATTAGTTCTAAGGGGCATATATGTGTTAGTGTCACTGAGCTGACGTGCTGCCTCCTGCATGTACTGTGTCTTGTACATCACTACTTGTCGGCCAGTTTAATTATTATATCTTTATTCTTAGAGATCCAATCTAGAGCACGAAGCTCTCCTTCCTCCAGGTTGGATCCCTCTTTAAGATAACTCAAGGCTTTAATTTCCTTGATAACCGGCGGTCAGTTTCGCGGCGAACTTTGCGTGTTCGCAATTCGCCGAACATGCGAACATATGGAGATATTCGTGCCCACCATATTCTTTTACATTGTGAAGAACTTTGACCAATGACACATCCATCAGGTGGTACAGGACAGCCAATTGAGACGTTTCAGCATATGGACATACCCCCTACCCTATAAATAAACCCGATCTGGCTGCCATTTTACATTCAGTGTTTTGCCAGTGTAGGGAGAGGTTGCTGTGTGGAGCAGGGACAGTTAGGGACACAAAACGCTAGCTAATAGGGCCACAAAAGTCATTTTAAGGACTGGTATAGGTGTGCTATCGATAGGTGTGATACACAGAGGGGTGCAATATACTTAGGGTACTTTCACACTTGCGTTTTTCTTTTCCGGCATAGAGTTCCGTCACAGGGGCTCTATACCGGAAAATAACTGATCAGGCATATCCTCATGCATTCTGAATGGAGAGTAATCCGTTCAGTTTGCATCAGGACGTCTTCAGTTCAGTCGTTTTGACTGATCAGGCAAAAGAGAAAACCGTAGCATGCTACGGTTTTATCTCCGGTGAAAAAAACTGAAGACTTGCCTGAATGCCGGATCCGGCATTTCTTTCCATAGGAATGTATTAGTGCCGGATCCGGCATTCAAAATACCGGAATGCCGGATCCGTCCTTCCGGTCTGCGCATGCGCAGACCTTTAAAAAAAAAACAAAACAAAAAAACGGATCCGTTTTGCCTGATGACACCGGAAAAACGGATCCGGTATTGCAATGCATTTTTCTGACTGATCAGGCATTTTTCTGACTGATCAGGATCCTGATCAGTCAGAAAAAATGACATCCGTTTGTGTACAGTTTGCCTGATCAGGCAGTCAGTTCAGGCAACGGAACTGCCTGCCGGAATCAAACAACGCAAGTGTGAAAGTACCCTTATAATATACTTTTATCATAAGTCAAAAACACATAGATCTATATAGTGATCACCTGGAAGTCAGGTGCCTAGGGGCTAGAGGCATACTAGGGCCATTTTTACTAGGCTTTACTAGGCTTACTAAATATACTTTTATATAGTAGGGGCTAGAGGCTTACTAGGGACATTTTTACTAGGCTTACTAGGCTTTACTAGGCTTACTAAATATACTTTTATAATGAGTAAAAAACACATAGATCTATATAGTGATCACCTGGAAGTCAGGGGCCTAGGGGCTAGAGGCTTACTAGGGCCATTTTTACTAGGCTTACTAAGGCTTACTAGGCTTTACTAGGCTTACTAAATATACTTTTATAATGAGTAAAAAACACATAGATCTATATAGTGATCACCTGGAAGTCAGGGGGCTAGGGGCTAACTAGGGCCATTTTTATATAGGGTAAGGTTCCGGACGGGGTCGCTCTTATCAGGGCGGGTGGTCTGTGGTTAGGTTATCAGGGCCAGAATAGCACCCCCCTGTAGGGCAATATCGGGGACAGTTCTTTGCCCACCCTGTCCTTCAATACCACCTCATCATCTAGCCCAGGGATAGATGGTTTTTGCTTTCCCTCCATGATTCATGGATGTGCACTGGAACCCCCCGGATTGTGGTAGGACATATGGTTTCTGATTTGGTGCCGCCGAGCACCTAATTTAGTGCCGCTGAGCACTTGTTACTGCCTACCACATCTATGCTTTTTGCTTAACTTTAATAATTTAATTTATTTTCATTTTGAGGGATATCTTTTCCATTCACCCGTTGCAATTTTGCAAAACAGGTGCAAACCCATAAAATTTTCAATGGAGCCGGAATGTGCTGTCCACATCTGCATTTGCGGATCCACATCTGCATTTGCGGATCCACATCTGCATTTGCGGATCCGCACTTCCACATCCGTGCTTCAGTTTCAGCAAAAAATAGAACATGTCCTAATCTTGTCCGCAATTGCAGACAAGATTAGGCATTTTCTATGATAGTGCCGGCGATGTGCGGTCCTCAAATTGCGGAATGCACATTGCCGGTGTCCGTGTTTTGCGGATCCACAAAACACTTACGGACGTATGAATGGACCCTCATAGTAACATTATTAAAGGTTCCGTTTTATCTTTATGTATATTCTAATGGATTGCCTTCCTTGTACAATGTTATACTATATTTTCTATGTTAGAAAGTATATTATAGTGCATTTGTATTGTGTGGCAGTCGTGTGCGGTTCTGCTGCGATACTGCAGGTATATAGAAGGACAAGCGTTATTGGAACAAATAATTTCTACTGGTGTAATATACCAGTCGCCCCCCAAAAAAATGGATTGAAGCGGGGTGTTATATACCAATATACTTTCTTTATAGTGCATTTGGGTACTGTATAGTGCATTTTTGCATGATGCGCGAAAATTATATTGCCGATATTTCGCATTGAAAAAAATAATGAATGGAGATCACAAATTCGAATAATACATCTGGTATGTCACTGTCCATGTTGTGGGACTATCTGTGTACTTCTAATAATTATTTCTTGGCTGCAAATATGAGCTGAAGGTTTTTCAGGTTCGCCTGCCATTAAAATGAATGGGACCCGCCGCGCACTTGCGGTTCACGAACATTTGATCGCATTCGCGCTCGCGAACCGTCCCGACATATGTTCGTCCATCACTAGTCAAGGCTCCTGCCGGCGGGCAAGGGTGGAATGAAAGTAGTTTTGACTCCCTTTGTGAACACCTGGTGTACATCACTTGATTCTGATTGCCTGTCTAGTTCACAGCCTTGTAATTCTAATAGAACATCTATCATCTGTCTGTCAGTTTTATCCTTATCCTCTCCAAAATTAAATCCTAGGGGCCAATCATGATTGGGGTCTCCAACTCTTTCAACTCTTCAATATTCCCATTTTTATCATGAAAATATTTGTGTAAATTTAATTTCCTCACTGCCTTAAATAAATCTATTTCAAAATGTATATCATCGAACTCATTCACCATAAGAGTGACAGACAGTCTGTGTTTAGATGTACATCAGTCAGATTCACCACATTATGTCCCACTGGTAACTCTTGAATGTCCCCCACATTAAGTGCTAGCGCTTCCAAGCTACTTGTTTCCTTTCGTATCCACTTCTTTGCGTTTTTTCTGTTCGGTCTCCCTCTTCTTGTGTTGCTCCTAAAGGGGCCGCTGATGCATCTGAATCACTATCAGCTATTTTCATATGGACCCGATCCTGAGAGCAGTTTGTTTGAATCTTCTGAATCGCTTGAATCAGAATCTGTCGTCCAATATTCTCGGGACCATCGTTTATTTGGACGTTTCCTCCTCTGTGCACGTTTTTGAATCATCCAGTCAAAAATCTTTCCATTGTCGTAGTCATCCCTATCACGTAAGAATTTATGTTCCTCTCTCTCTTTTATTTCAGCTTGTATCGGTATCAAGCGTTTTTCCAATTTGTTTAGACAAGTTTGAAACTGGCTGTCTGTTCTCCTCGCTCTCAATTCATTTTTTGCTCTATTTAATTCAGTTAGCTCTTTTTCATACTCTTTTTCATTACGTGATAATACCAATTGCATCATTTGAAAGGAACATCTAATTGCACCGCTTTCCATTGATCCAGAAAATCTGGGTCATCTTGGAATTGGGAAATGTCCATATAAACTCTTAATCACCGAGGTTCTCTCTTATGTGCAACATATGATTTTAATGAGTTAATTGTCCAAAATAAGAACACTTCTTTTTCAGACAGCTGAGTTACTTTAATTTCCAATGTCTTTATACTCATGACCTGTAGGCTGTCCTTTTCATTGCATTGTGCAAAATATGTGCCCGCATCAAAACGTCCTTGATTTACCGCTTCTTTGCATGAATCCACCGCAGTATCTATTTCCGAATCCATGTCTATTTCCACACTTGCACTTTTGTGCGTGCTCTGTTTAAAGACATAGTCAAACAACACAGTGTTCAAAGAGAAAGAAACACAGTCGGCGCTGCACCGTGCGGTTTTCTGAACTTCTGTCCGGATTCACACTTGCCACAGCTGCTCATGCGATACAGTGGTGGTTCTCTGCTATTTAAAGTATTGAATTTAATCATAAAAAGTAAGATGATGAGAAAAAAGCAGCACTCACCAATTGTTGTATTGATAGTTTTATTCCGGGTAAAAACATGTTAGATGTGGGTCACTGCACAGCAATCCAAGGCAACAGCCGCTTCGCACTAAACAGTGCTTTGCCAAGCCTCCTGTGGCCATAAGGGACTGTTGTCAGTACATGTGGGGGATATTGTATATGTTATTTTCTGCCCATGTGGCCGATTCTATATTGGTAAAACCTACAGACCCCTATATGTTCGTTTTAGGGAACACAGGAAATCAATTGAAACTGGTATCGGAGCGTCGTGCCTCATTGATTATATACACAATATGCATCAGGGAGATCAAAAGGTTTTAAGATGTGCTGGCATAGAAGTAGTTAAATTGTCTATGAGAGGAGGAGATAGCAAGCGTAAACTAATACAAAAAGAAGCTGAGTGGAATATTAAACCTAAAGCCATGGGACCATTGGGTCTGAATGATAAAAATGACCTGGCTGTCTTTATATAATTATGTTGTATTTATTTGTATTAGATACATGGACATGTAATTGTCTCACCTGCTGACTGGTCACGTGGAGGAGTGAGTGTGGTATTTACTACACCCCTCAGCCACGTCACAGGAGGCTTGTTTAGTGCGAAGCGGCTGTTGCCTTGGATTGCTGTGCAGTGACCCGCATCTAGCATGTTTTTACCCGGAATAAAGCTACTATCAATACAACAATTGGTGAGTGCCGCTTTTTTCTCATCATCTCACTTTTTATGATTGAATTCAATACTTTAAATAGCAGAGCACCACCACTGTATCGCGTGAGCAGCCGTGGCAAGTGTGAATCCGGACAGAAGTTCAGAAAACCGCACTGTGCAGCGCCGACTGTGTTTCTTTCTCTTTGAACACTGTGTTGTTGGACTATGTCTTTAAACAGAGCACGCACAAAAGTGCAAGTGTGGAAATAGACATGGACTCAGAAATAGATACTGCGGTGGATTCATGCAAAGTAGCGGTAAATCAAGGACGTTTTGATGCGGGCACATATTTTGCACAATGCAATGAAAAGGACAGGTCATGAGTATAAAGACATTGGAAATTAAAGTAACTCAGCTGTCTGAAAAAGAATTGTTCTTATTTTGGACAATCAACTCATATAAATATCTCAATAAATATCTCAATAAAATCATATGTTGCACATAAGAGAGTACCTCGGTGATTAAGAGTTTATAAGGACATTTCCCAATTCCAAGATGACCCAGATTTTCTGGATCAATGGAAAGCGGTGCAATTAGAATGTTCTTTCAAATGATGCAATTGGTATTATCACGTAATGAAAAAGAGTATGAAAAAGTGCTAACTGAATTAAATAGAGCAAAAAATGAATTGAGAGCGAGGAGAACAGGCAACCAGTTTCAAACTTGTCTAAACAAATTGGAAAAATGCTTGATACCGATACAAGCTGAAATAAAAGAGAAAGATAAATTCTTATGTGATAAGGATGACTACGACAATAGAAATATTTTTGACTGGATGATTCAAAAACGTGCACAGAGGAGGAGACGTCCAAATAAACGATGGTCCCGAGAATATTGGACGACAGATTCTGATTCAAGCGCTTCAGAAGATTCAAACGCTCTCAGGATCGGGTCCATATGAAAATAGATGATAGTGATTATGATGCATCAGCGGCCCCTTTAGGAGCAACACAAGAAGAGGGAGACCGAACAGAAAAAACGCAAAGAAGTGGATACGAAAGGAAACAAGTAGCTTGGAAGCGCTAGCACTTAATGTGGGGGACATTCAAGAGTTACCAATGGGAGATAATGTGGTGAATCTGACTGATGTACATTTTAACACAGACTGTCTGTCACTCTTATCTAAGGAACTTAATTTTGGTATGGTGAATGAGTTCGATGATATACATTTTGAAATAGATTTATTTAAGGCAGTGAGGAAATTGAATATACACAAATATTTTCATGATAAAAATGGGAATATTGAAGAGTTTAAAGAGTTGGAGACCCCAATCATGATTGGCCCCTAGAATTTAATTTTGGAGAGGATAAGGATAAAACTGACAGACAGATGATAGATGTTATATTAGAATTACAAGGCTGTGAACTAGACAGACAATCAGAATCAAGTGATGTACACCAGGTGTTCACAAATGGAGTCAAAACTACTTTCACTCCACCCTTGCCGGCCGGCAGTAGGCAGGTTATCAAGGAAATTAAACTCCTGAGTTATCTTAAAGAGGGATCCAACCTGGAGGAAGGAGATCTTCGTGCTCTAGATTGGATCTCTAAGAATAAAGATATAATAATTAAACCGGCCAACAAGGGTGGAAAGACAGTAGTGATGTACAAGACACAATACATGCAGGAGGCAGCACGTCAGCTCAGTGACAGTAACACATATATGCCCCTGAGAACTAATCCGATAGGTAAACAATAAAAAGCAATTGAGAGCCCGATTATGGAAATATGCAGACACAGGATTCATATCCAAACGTACTGCAGAGAAACTCTATCCACTTTTCCCTATTAAACCAGTATGGTATTATATGCCAAAAGTCCACAAGTCACTGGTGGATCCTCCAGGGTGTCCCATCGTGTCGGGCATCGGGTCACTGACCGAGCCCCTCTCCCAGTATTTGGACTGGATTTTACGACTGCTTTTATAAGGGATTCCGTCTTATCTGCAGGACACCAGTGACTTTTTAGGAGCCCTTAAAAGGATTGAGTGGCAAGAAGATTATCTGCTAGCTTCAATAGATGTGGAAAGTATTTATACAAGAATACCCCAGGAGCAAGGAGTACAAAACATCTACAGTTTATTGACTAGGCTCGGTAAGAGTGTGCTTTTGTCACGATGGGGAGAGGGGGAAACCCCCCACCGTGCGGTGTCAAAGGGTAAAAGGGGATCAGCCTGGCCAAAATGAGTAATAAGGGAGCAGGTCACCTCCTACAGCGTCCCTAATTCTCTCCCTGACTCCTCACTGTATGAGCGGACCCCGATGGTAGGACGACTCATACTCAGGATTCCTAGAGACCCTAAGTCGCCCTGGTAATCCCTCACAAAGGAGCAGGGAAGAGACAACCTGTTCATCCCAGTCATGGAGGAACAGGAGTCTCTATCTGAGGCCAGGCTGCAAGGAGAGGGGAACACATACAGCATATGGAGATATCAGGTAAGCGAAACCTATAACACACTTACCTACCACAGACACACTGACTGGAACCCATGCACAAGTTCTGGTGTCCACACTAACATTAAAGGACACAGCACACACCACAAACCACACAGGGACCCAGGACACCCATAGCTGCAATAAAGACTTGGGAAATGTCTAGCAAACATGACACCAAACACCACCAGACATGTAACACCAAACTAGACATACCAACTCCCTGAACATAACCCACTCCATACAAATAGGGACAGGAAGGGAAGCAGACACCGGGATGACATTGATGACCACAAGGGTGGCCCTCACTAGACAGATGGAACACTCTGGACTGCAGCAGAGCTCCAGCACCAACCATAGTTGAAGTACTACTGACTCCAGCCAGGAAATCACAGAAGATATAAGGAAGTGGCCACACCCAGTCAGGGAGTTAACCCTTACAGCACCAGACAGAGGGAGGCTACAACTAAAAGGGGAAGTGCACACACAAGCATACCAAACATGTAACCACCGGCAACAGCATGCGTGGCAAGCATGTCACGGCAATCACCCAGAAGACCGAGACACTGCCACCGCATGCTCTCACAGAAACACATTGCCGCGGGCAACCGCAAGTGTGGCAACAGTGTCACAGCGTACACCATATGCCGTGGCAGCTTTATACTGAGTTCATAGGGGAAGCATTTTCATTTGTATTGTCTCATAACTCCAATGGTACAGTCAAATAGCAGGTACAGCGTTGGGGACGCCGGTCTCCTGTACCTTTGCTAATTAGTTTTTGGCAGCCTTTGAGGCGAAATAGAGTTTCACGGTTGCCAATCCATATGTGAAACATATTTGGATATTTTTAAGATATATCGATGACGTCTTTCTTATATGGGCTGGTGATAAGAAATTGTTCCACTCCTTTGTCTAACATCTCAATAACATCAATGATATGAACATGTGATTCACAAGTAATAGAGAACAACAAGAGTTTTTAGATGTTTTCAGTGTAAAGCATTACAATATATAGAAAACCCACATCTACTAATGCCCTATTACATTTTAAGAGTTTTCATCCCCCACATGTACTAAAAGCAGTCCCTTATGGCCAATTTTTGCGGTTAGCAAGAATAATTACAAGTGGAGTTTTTGAAGAACAATGTAGAGATTTAAAAATATGATTATTGCAAAGAGGATATCCAGCGCATGTTATTGATAAAGCTTACAAAAAAGCGTATACACAAAGGAAAAATGGTAGCCAAATTATAGGAGATGTAATTACCAGTAGTAATTTTGTGAGTTTGCGAACTAATTGGTTTGAGAGATGGGGACCAAGGGGAAACTTTAGATGTGGACACTGCTCTATGTGTGATTGTGTACAGAGGTACATTAATTTATGTAGGAGGTATAGAACACGCAGTAAGACAATTTATTAATTGTAAAACTACATATGTTGTATATGTTATTTTCTGCCAATGTGGCCGATTCTATATTGTAAAACCTATAGACCCCTATATGTTCGTTTTAGGAAACACAGGAAATCAATTGAAACTGGTATCGGAGCGACCCGCCTCATTGAACATATACACACTATACATCAGGGAGATCAAAAGGTTTTAAGATGTGCTGGCATAGAAGTAGTTAAATTGTCTATGAGAGGAGGAGATAGCAAGCGTAAACTATTACAAAAAGAAGCTGAGTGGATTATTAAACCTAAAGCCATGGGACCATTGGGTCTGAATGATAAAAATGACCTGGCTGTCTTTATATAATTATGTTGTTCTTAACATTGTATTTATTTGTATTAGATACATGGACATGTAATTGTCTCGCCTGCTGACTGGTCATGTGGAGGAGTGAGTGTGGTATTTACTACACCCCTCAGCCACGTCACAGGAGGCTTTTTTTAGTGCGAAACGGCTGTTGCCTTGGATTGCTGTGCAGTGACCCGCATCTAGCATGTTTTTACCCGGAATAAAGCTACTATCAATACAACAATTGGTGAGTGCCGCTTTTTTCTCATCATCTCACTTTTTATGATTGAACTCAATACTTTAAATAGCAGAGCACCACCACTGTATCGCGTGAGCAGCCGTGGCAAGTGTGAATCCGGTCAGAAGTTCTTTCTCTTTTAGCACTCCGTGTGCTGTCCGCATCCGTTGCTCTGTTCCGTGGACTGCAAAAAAAAACATAACCTGTCCTATTCTTGTCCGCGCTTTGTGGACAAGAATAGGCAGTTATATTAAAGGTTGTCTGTGACGTTCCACAAATTTCTAAACGCCATCCGCGATTTGCAGACCGCAAAATACACAACGGTTGTGTGCATGTAGCCTAAGTAAGCCAACCAATAGTTTGTATAGAGTGTGAAAAGTGTCTATCCCTGCACCAGGTTTGTTATCCATCCTGGGCCCCTGTGATAAATCTGTTGCAAGTCTAGACAGTCTATAAATGTGTATGCCATATACAGTCCTGATCAAAAGTTTAAGACCACTTGAAAAATGGCAAAAAAAATCATATTTAGCATGGCTGGATCTTAACAAGGTTCCAAGTAGAGCTTCAACATGCAACAAGAAGAAATGGGAGTGAGACAAAACATTTTTGGAGCATTCAATTTAATGAAAACAACGAATAAACTGAAACAGGCTGTTTTTCAGCTGATCAAAAGTTTAGGACCACAATTCCCCCCAAAAACTAAACCTCCCCAAAACATAAATCCAACTTCCAAACATGAGCTCAGTAATGAGTAGCTCCGCCGTTATTGTTTTTTCACTTCTAAAATTAGTTTCGGCATGCTTGATGCAAGTGTTTCCATGAGGTGAGTGTGAACATTTCTCCAAGTGGTGAAGACGGACGCATGAAGGCCATCTACTGTCTGGAACTGTTGTCCAACTTCCCTTGCCATCCATCTCCAAAGGTTCTCAATTGGATTTAGATCAGGGGAACATGCAGGATGGGCCAAAAGAGTGATCCGGCATTAATTCCCATTGACTTGCAATAGTGCCGGATCCGGCATTGCAAAACAACTGAAGGACGGATCCGTCCTTCCGGTCTGCGCATGCACAGACCAGGAAAACTGAAAAAGACTGCAAGACGGATCCGTCCAGCCGCATGACAAGCGGAGAGACTGATCCGTTCTTGCAATGCATTTGTAGACGGATCCGAACCCGGTGGATCCGGCAGGCAGCTCCGACGACGGAACTGCCTGCTAGATTACCCTAACGCTAGTGTGAAAGTACCCTAACAGACTTTTTGATATCACTGTGCACGGCAATTAGTAGAATGTGAAACTGTGTGTCTCCTGTCCACTCTGGGTTGTATAACCTTTTTCCCTCTTCCCTGGGGACCATCAAATACCCAACCCTCTCCCCCTCTCACCATTTGCGAAGCTCCTCGTAGGCAATTCTGCTGAGCACAGAAAACCTTTTACTGAGTTGAACTACTAGATATTGTGGCCCTATCTAAACCAGGCCAGGTCCCCCAGGTATGTTCTTGCTATCAACCAATTTCTTTGTTGAATGTCTGCAAATTTCTGGCGAACAGATTGATTAAATTCTTTAATCCACCTAGACCAGGTGAGCTTGGTGCAAGGGAGAGGAGGTCAGCGACAATAGCCTTAAGATATTAGATATTATTCACCATGATCTGACCAAACCATCCCCCTCATGATCTTTTGTCTAGACACTGAAAAGACATTTGGCTGGATATAATGGACTTCTTTACATTATACCCCTTCACCCATCAGTCTAGGCCCTAATGTTATAATGTCACTTTACAACTCTCCTTCTGCTAGGCTCAAAATCAATGATTTCCTTTCTGCCAGGTTTACCATGTATAGTGGCACTTGTCAGGGTTGTCCCCCAGGGGCAGATTAAGTGCCACTTGTCAGGGTTGTCCCCCAGGGGCAGATTAAGTGCATGGTAGACCCGGGGCTGTCTACCCAACTTGGTCCCCTCCCTCCATTTTAGTTTAGTTTTTTTGTGTATGAAAAGGCTGCGGTGCTTGGTGAGTGCCACAGTATCCATATGACATCTCCAGACAAAAAAATACCCCAAATTACCCCAAATTGGTTCCTAAACTGAAAAATTTGGTTTCCAAATTTAAAATACATATAATTATAATAAAAAAAGACTTGGAGGAGAATACAGCACCACATACCTGTTACATCCAGTAATATCTCCTGTCTTGTAGACCTTCTCTTTCCTCTTCTCCTTCATTTGACCCAGACCGCCATGACAAATTCTTTCATCCGCATCTGGTCTCTACAGGGTTTGTAACACAGACTCGTTAGAATTCAAAACTTTTCCATCAACCTCCCCATACTGGTGTCCCCACAGTGACATCCTGCTGCCATTCCCAATACTGTGCCTCCCTAATGTCTTAGATACTATACTTTTGCAAAAATTGTGACCCAAATAGACATAATTGGGGTAATTTATCAAACTGGTGTAAAGTAGAATTGGATTTCCAAAAGAGCTGTCAAAAATAAAAGGTGAGATCTAATTGGTTGCTATGGGCAACTAAGCCAGTTCTACTTTACACCAGTTTGATAAATTACCCAAAATGTCCCTATAGTGTCCACAGCAGCTATAATGTCCTCTAGAGTTCCCCCAGCAATAATAACACTCTATATTGTGCTCCAGGCAATAATACCTGTATAATGTCCCCAAAAATAAAAGAATTGCCCCTACAGTGCCTCCCCAATAGCAAGGCCCCCCGTGCTGCCCCCATATAGTGATTTCCCCCACAGTGCTCCCCATAGTAATCCCCCATAGTAATTTGCCCCCCCCCCACACAGTAATTTCCCCCACACTGCCCCACACAGTAATTTCCATCACACTGCTTCCACACAGTAATTTCCCAAACATAGTAAATTCCCCCACACTACCCCCACACAGTAGTTTTCCCGACACTGCCCCCACACAGTAGTTTCCCCCACACTGCCTCCACACAGTAGTTTCCCCAACACTGCCCCCACACAGTAGTTTCCCCAACACTGCCCCCACACAGTAGTTTCCCCCAACACTGCCCCCACACAGAAGTTTCCCCCACACTGCCCCACCTAAAAGCTAAATATTCACCTATGTCCAGGTGAGCGATGGCAGGTGCACACACTTCACTGTGCTGCGTCCCGGCACAAGCACGCGCGATGACGTGATCGCGCATGCCTGCATCAGGATTTTACTACCGCATAGGCCTCAGGCCTATTAGACCTGAATCCTATGGCGGTGATCGGCGGCGGGGCAGGGAACTATGCACTCCCGTGCCCCCCACAGTATGTGGGTTTTCGGGCTGACGTTAGGCCCCCCCAGCGCTGGGCTCTGGGCTGCTGACCCGTACGTCCCTATTGTAATCCATCACTGTTGCCCCCTCTCTCCCTTGTTATACATTTTGGTCACGGAGCACCTCATGTCTACTATCTGGGCCAACCCAGATCTCAAGGGGTTTACAATATGTTGCAGGAATATAAATGTTCTGCTTTCACTAAATATCCTTTTATATATATTACTGACCATCTTAGTTCCCTTTTGTCCTTGATTAGTGTTGAGTGAATCGAAGTTTGTGAAGTGGACTTCGATCAGAATTTCAGAAAAAAATAGATTTAACACAAAGCAAAATTTCCTCTTGCTTGCATTTCAATTTTCATTGAAAATCAAAATTCCTACTCATCTCATCCATTTTCATGCGAAGAGTCCACCGTGGCCATCTTGATTAAAGATCCCGCATGAAATTTTGTGTGCGGTGACGTATGACGGCCAGCATGATATCACGCACTGTGCGAGATTTTGTGCTGTGGATATTCAATCAAGATTGCTACGGTGGACTCTTAAAAGGTGAGTATGTTTAATTTTTTTAACAGATTAACCCCTGACAGCCCTCAATGGTCATCTCAGATGCCGCAATCAGCGTCTCCGGTCATTGAGCACGCTACTCACAAAGAAATGCGCTTCATCAAAAGCTAATTAAGCTAATTTCTTTGTGAAATTTGGCCAAGCAGCTGAATCGAATTTTTTTGATCTTCACTTATCTACATCCTTGATGTCTGACCTGCCTCATATTAGAGAATGGTCCATTTTCTCATCGTTTTCTTTATTGTATATTTAACAAGTGAAGATGTCAAAAGCAATACATACATGTACAGTAATGTGAGACTCGCAAGTCCCAAAAACAATTTCCAAGACTGACAAGTCAAGACAAGTGAAATACAAGATGGCAAGTTTATGAACAATAAGAGTGAGACATAAACTTGAGCAAACAAGAAACAATGAAAAAACATGCTGGTCAACATTCTGAGCAATATAGTTCTAGCAGTTCAGGTGGAAGCTATAATTATGGTCCTAAAGGCAGCAACTGTGAATCTGTATCAGTTCCACAGTAAGTTAACAATGAGGAAATTATTGAAAATATTAAGTTATTAATGTTAACATATTCTAGCAAGGGAATCCCTAAGGAAAGGAACCTATCCCTACTATGATCTTCCCAGCTGGTCATTTCCTTAATGTGACAAATTTGCGAAACCTTGTCTTTCCAAGATTCGAGGGGTAGTGGGGAAGAAGAGGGGGTGGTCTGTATCCCTCTACCTCAGTGGAATGAGTATTTTGGCAGCAGAACAAGGTAGGAAGTGTTCGCATAGCCAGCACCGTAAGGCGCAATTAGGAGATGGAGTAGAATGATGAGAGAAGCAGTAGTTAAACCAAACAGAAACTTTACTGGTATTGCAATAAGTATAGCATTCAATAAAACTACTTTGTTTTACATGAAGTTGGTAAATATGATAAAGCTGCAATTCCCAATTAGCAGGCTCTGTGAGGTTATGTAAGTAGGTTACAGGTTAACTTATGCAGGAGTGATGATGATACTTTACTTGGTTCCTGATCTTGCTCTGGCTATACAGTTTTGCAATAATATGGATCCTCTGGTACTAATAGTGTACAACCCAAGGGAGGTCTCCCTCATGGCAGGCATCAGTCTTCTGCTCCATTCTTTGAAAAGGTTGTCTGAACTATAGTCCAAGTAGCTCCTGGCCTTGACTCTACAATGTAGGATTACTAAATCCTGCTTCTGGATTCTAAAAGTTCAAGTAGCTTACCTCCTGGGCAAGGCCCAAGAGAACAGAGACAAGTCTGTCTCCTCTCCAACTCCTCACTCATAATCCCCTCTCTAACTTCCTGTGGCTGACCTATATAAATGGTGTTATAGTGACCTCTAGTGTTAGTAGTGTGCAATGCATTTCACCCGCCTGTAATAGGAATTTAGCAGCATTGACTAAGGAAAAGTCAATGATTAGTGCAATATGTCATGACAGGGCATATAGCAATTTGGAATGGCCCATACACAAATAAGTGGGACACTACAGTGACATTTGTCCAGAAAGGGGCAGATTTTTAAAAGGGTGCCAACCCCAGAATTGCATCTTCAGCAACAGTTGGATGGAACTAGTTTAAATTTCTAAATAAAATAGCTGATATGAGTTTTCCTGAATCTTAATGCATTTAGAGAATCCATGTGATTGTAGTGACATCTTCTTTAGAGTGGGTGATGTTTAGTTCAGTTTCTCATTCTCTAATGGATCTGGGTTTATCTGGAGCAAAATCTAATAGTGGACCCTTGTATAATTTTGATAAAAGCTTAGAAGGAAATTTAAGGAAAGTAAAAAAAAATGAACCAGGTTTCTTAAAATCCATACAGTGGTTTAAAGGAATTTAACTATTTCATTGCCAGGGATTTTTACATTATGCACTTCTGGCAGCCAGAACAATTTTCACAGTTTTGACATGCACAAATAAAACCTACAATGGATTTGGAAAGTTTTCAGACATATGTAGCCAATATATTTTTACTTACAAACCAGGAGACATAAGGTATATTACAAATGGCTCATAGTTAAAGGGAATGTGTCATCAGAAAATGACATTCAAATCACATAGTTTTAAAGAATTTTTGATGGTGTTATTTTTACCTATTGTGGCAGAGTGTCTGGAGAGGTGGTGGATGGGATGTATATTTGTCCAAGGTTCCTCACTTCATGGTTTTATTAAAAACAACTAGGGCATGGTTGTTTTTGGGCCCGTCTGCCAAACGTCAAGGCGATCTCAAAAAGACAGGAACGTGACGCTTTGTGATCTCAGCAATATGAAGAAATCACGAATGCGTCCTGTTTTAAAATCACAAGAGCCTCTCCTGCACACAAAGAGTTAAAAAAAATTCAACCAAGAAGTAATTAACCTTGCTAGCACAGCTCAGAGATCAGAGTAAATTCAGCACATTTGTGGCAAAAGAATTTTCCTGCCCCCATGCCAGTATACATCCATCAATCAGATATCATCATGACAAAACCTCATAACACGTGCATCTTCCCAATCTGTGTGGCCCCGGCATCGCAGGAGGTCTCTCACCTTTAGCCTGGGCAGCAAGCTTCAGAAGAAAAGGACAGATCCTTATCACACAGATGGTTGGTACAGGAAGGAAGATGACCTGAAAGTCACCTCCAATCCATAGACTTCATATTTTTCCGATATTTTCCTCATATTTCATGGGTTAGGGAAATATGAAAGGAACTATCTCTTCAAAGATTGTTTCGGTTCTTCTAACACACCTTCCTGGAAATCCGCAAACAAATCGGAAATTCCCTCTCTGAGATATAAAGGTTCTCATGCACCCTGTATTGTCTTCCAGTCATATTTAATATCAGATGATGCATAAAATGGTACTGATTATAAATATGGACTCTATTTCTTAATTTGACCTACGGGTACGGAGAAACTGGCAAAGCCAAGATTCTGCCAGATTTTCTCACTCTTAGGGCGAGAACTGCCCCTCTTCCAGTTACACAAGGCTGGACTTGTACATATCACAGCAACTCCCAGCTACAGAGTGGGTAAAACACAAGGACACAATCAGTTCCTGGTCCTTCACCTACCATCATACGTCGACTAACATCACGACCGCCCACTGGACACGGGCACCCCGCCATCTTGGATTATTCCTTCAAAGACTTTATCTTTTGCTGGACTTTACCACGGTAATTCTGAACTTATAGACATTCTTTTCCCTTCCATCTCTTACCTATTTCTATCCAACCAATCTGTTCGACTGGCAGGTATATTTATCTGTCAGTTTTATTGTATATATTTTTTGTGTAGAGTTTTTAGAATAAAACAAATGATTTAATCATTCCAGTTTTGCCCTTGTTACTTGATTATCTGGTCTATGCTAAGAACTCTGTCCTCAGAAGAGACATACTACCACATTGTCTTATTTCTAGAAATTGGTAATTGGTTAGCTAGGTTGCAAATAACAGTTTCTTCCCTTTAGGATTAGCTGGCCGGGGTCTCTTCGCCCCGATTCAATGTAAAGAGTGGTAGCAGCAAATTAATTTAATTTCCAGTGTGAAATCAATCATTTTATTTTATAGATTGTATCATGTATGGGCACACCAGCCAATCTTAAACGTCTACTGTGCTCACAGTGGATTCTCCTCCAAAAGTCTCTAGTGAACGAGACCTATATGGCAACTGTGGCATAGTACGATGGGATTGGCGGGTGGTTGTCACAATGCCGAGGCCACATTGTATTATGCCTCCTATGGTGCCACAAAGGCCTCCATTATATTCAGGGGATGCAGGCTCCACATGCATGCCGAACCCGCTTATAAATTTGAGATGCTTGGCAAAAATATTTTATACAAAATTACTTGGGCCCGTCTGCCAAACGTCACAGCGATCTCAGTAAGACGGGAACCTAACACTAAATACCACATTAACTGGTGCCATACTGGCTTCCATTACATTCAGGGAATGCAGGTTCCATGTGCATGCCGAGTCCACATTGTATTATTCCTCTTATGGTGCCACGAAGGTCTCAATTATATTCAGGGGACGCAGGCTGCACATGCATGCCGAACCCACACTATATAATACCTCTTTGGTGCCTCACTGGCCTCCATTTTGTTCAGGGAATGCAGGTTCCACTAGCATGCTGTGCCCACTCTGTATTTCACCTTTCCTGGTGTCAAATGGCCTCCAATACATACAGGGAGAGCAGACTACAGCTTTATAGCTACACTAATTAAAATCAGCCAAGCCCATATTGTATTATGCCTCTTATGGTGCCATGAAGGCCTCCATTATATTCAGGGGATGCAGGCTCCACATGCATGCCGAACCCACACTATATAATGCCTCTTTGGTGCCTCACCTAATTTTGTTCAAGGAATGCAGGTTTTGTTGTAGGGTCACTATAGTGCCTATACAGAGGTGGGGTCGCTCTGTCGGACCAGTGCCCTGCCTGTAGCCATGGGTTGCAGAGGGACACTATAGGGAAAAGAGAAGGTGATCCTGACAGTGAGTGTCGATAGACCTCCACTGACTCAACTAAAATCAACCAACTGTAAGATGGACCAGGTATTTTGGCACTGGGTCCCCATTGACATGAACCCTGAATCTGTTGATATCTAAATATTGCCCCCCGATACCTTGCAACAGGATTGTCCTGTAAGATCATTATCTGTTGTGTTTAATTCTCTTTACGGGTTTTGCTTGTTTTTGTATTGTTTAACCCCTTCCCTACATATGACCTAATAGTAAGTCATAGCGGGAAGTGACTTCCTGCAATATGAAGTATTATTACTCCATGGTGATCAGGCGGGCACTGAAGCGGTGAGCTCCCGATCAGTGCAAGGGCCTGGCGGTCACTAATAGCTGTATCCGCCGGCAGTGCTGTAAAATTCCGGCGGATTAAACATTTCTATGCCGTGGTCAGCGCTGACCATGGCATAGAAGGTGTTTGTGGTCAGCGAGTGATCCCATTGGGTCACCGCTCTTTTTATAAAACATACATACTCTATACAAATGCCATCAGGGTCCAGGCTCTACCCATTATGGACAGAAGATAGAACTTTTGCAACATCAGACACTGTGAAGGGTTGTGTAGGAGCTGACTTGTTGTCAGCTGAGAATACAGGTAGGTATAAAGAAAGACTTGATAATTGGGGAGATGACCTGGGGGTTTAAAGGGTATAAAGATTCATAGAAAAACTGGAATCACTGAAGAATAAGTGGTGACTGCCTGAGAATGTGTATTCTGGTGGTGGTGGTGGGGGAATAAACAACCTATAATTTTCTATTTGAAAGCCAAGACATAATATTGCAGCTTTTATTGCTATGTGTATATATTTTATATTTGTGCAAAGGCTTTGGCTGAGATAGTGTTCCAGACTTCTTTAAGCTGACTTCTCAGAGGATTTGAGGTTGTCATGTACAGAGACCAGAAAGGATGTTTGTGCAAATTCTCCGGAGATTTGGACTATTTCCTATTCTCATAGTGTTTTGACCCTGGAGCCAATATCAATAAAATCCACTCTAACACTTATCTGGTCAGAGCCCCACAGTGTGGGAACCATGTGTTTTTTCCTTAATCTCATGTGTCTGCCACAGTGTATGGTAAATCTGCATTTCTTTTTGTCTTCCATGAGTGTATTTCATACCTCCTAACTTTTGAAAATCGCTAAGAGGGCAATATTTTTTCCATACTAGGCCACGCGTCTAACTACGCCAAAAGCATAATTACTTACTCCTTCACAACTCCAGCAGCAGCTGGTGATTAGTTAGGTGACTGTAAGTTCCTTTTTTACAGCATGTGGAGCCCTGGGACAATTTTGTTCTTGCGCTTCAATATACATTTAAATATTAGCACATAAATCTTTGGATTATTGATATTTTAAGGTCCAAATAGCACAAAATAATAAAGTTATGATATAATATACAGGTAGAAACCATAAAGACACTTTAGCAAGAAAACTGTCCCAGATGTTTACTAATAATTTTACCCCACTTCTTGTGCACTTTAACTAACCATAGAGGGTTCTTGTGGTGTGAGAGAATTAATATTCTTAAAATAAACATTTTTTCTGGATTGCTATATTGTCTACAGGGACCATCCTTGCATTCCTTTGGTGCCTTCATATAGTCCTGGGAAAACCTAGGATCTCCATGAGGTTCTCATCCATTCTAAGGATTCAGGCAGGAATGGTCCGCTGAATTATCACTCAGTGGCTCATACCTGGCTCCTCCACTTGCTCCATAATGTATCTAAATCTTGGGTAGGAATTGCTCATGATCTATACCCACAGTCTGTTCTTCCCTGGACTTGGCCATCTCATCTCATGTCCCTTCACATTTATTGTTGAGGGCACATAACACCATGCTTGTGCTTCATTCTCTTGGGACTTGGAGTTCTCTTGTTGATCCTAAAGGTCCTTTATCCCCTGTCACTGAGAACCCAGCATTTCACCTGGGTCCGGAGTCCTACATACCATTAAGTTTTGTCATGCAAAAGCATAGGGATCTCTCAAACTCCTTCCTAATAAACCCCCATAGCATGCAACCACTTTGAATACACTCAGCTCCAAGATTGTAACTCTTCTGTTAAAATATAAAACAACCTGACCAAAGCTTTGACTTCTTTTGGCAGTCTTTTCCTAGCCTCCTCTGTGGCTCCACCTATACATGTGTATATATATAAGATTTTGATCTACCAGTGCTCTGACTGTCCTCTACCTTTTTGTTAGTCATGGGTGTCTCAGTTGGAGAAACAATTTTCTTCTTCCCAATGGTCTAATTGATTTCATCTTTCTAATAAAAGCAAAGTGATTAAAGCTCATCAAGCAAGCTACAAAATGTTAGCCTGGTGGTAACAGGTTTTATTTCTTTTTCATAAATGTTTTTTCTGATGTTGGCAATCTGGTATCTCAGAGGATATATGGTGGAACTTCTTTGCTCACTTAGTTTCTGGGATGTCTTCCTTCACGTCATCCAGGAGGTAATATTATAATATCGGGCAAAGAGCTGTGTGAGGCTTCAGGATGGACTGCCACTGCTGGACCACCCTAACTGTGGACTATAAGATGCAGGCACTTTTTAGCAGACTTTTTTGGTTGCTAAAAGATGCATCTTATAGTTCCCCACTTACCTTCAGATAAAATCTTTTCATGGTCCTCTACCTTGGTTTGTGAGCCAGGTTCTCTTTTTCTCTTGCCCTATTCGTATTGCGGCACCATGACCACTAGTCATGTCTTTCAGCAGTTTTTTTCCACATTAGCAGATCATTTTTGCTCTCCGTGACCGCTACTTCCCCCACTCTTCCTTTGCCCTTCTTATCTGCTTCTTTCCCACCCTTGGTTTTTGTATTATATTCTGTTTTCATTCTTCTAGATTACAGTGGTATACTTTACTATACTTAACCATGCGTTGGTCTCTTTTATTGTAGTTTCACGTGTAATTTTTTTCTATGCAGTTCATTTATCCAACTCTATTGCAAAATGCATATTTTATTTAGCCTAGTTCAGGTATAGGCCCCATGCACACATGGGGTTGGGTCTGTATTTCAGTACTCAAAAAATATGGGATACCTTCCTTGTGCATTCTGTATTTTTCTTACTTAAAGGGTTTTTACCACCAGAAATACTGTTATGTAGGGACTGACATTAGCGATGCGCTAATGTCAGCACTACATAACAGTATGTTTCTAACATTTGTCCTTGCAGCCGTTTTGGTAGGAAAAAAAGCACTTTTATTATATGCTAATGAGCCTCTATGTGTCGTAAAATCAGCACTTAGAGGCTCCGTCTACTCACGCTTTATCCCACCCAGGTCCCCTGTTCTGCCCGCCTCCCTTCTCTTGATTGATGCCACGGTCCACCGCATCGTTAACGAAATCCTGCGCCTGCGCCGTTCACTTCTGTCTTCGGCGCAGTGAATGAAGGCCGCTCTCCTGATCCCGGCTTCCTCACTGTGACGTAGTCGGCGCAGGCGCTATCACGACCAGCATGCCTATCACATACGTGACACAGAGGGAGGGAAAGAGGAAGGCCCTGTCCAAGCGAGAGGGAAAGGTGGTGACCCCTATCTCACCTTGAGGCTGGCACCTGACTGCCCTGACGTCCCTAGACGGGTTCCTCACCCGTACGCCGATCACGTGCCTAAAACCATGGCTTTCCCTAAAATGAGCCCTAGATAGTGAATAGGACGGTGGGAACACTAGTCCGCACCACGAGCTCTAAAGGAAAACACCAAGGGGAGGACAGACAATACAGACTAAACATATTATCCCAGGTGGGCGACAACAGAAGACAACAAAAAGCCCAACAGGGATCCGGAGGATAACACTCTGGAACAACAACCAGGAATCACAGCTCCAGTGGGTCAGTATAGAAGTCCAGGCAGGAAGCTCTATATCTGGCAACCAGAGAAGTATGAGAGGAGAATATAAGGAGGTTGGGAGTGACAGACAAGAAACAGCTGAGGAGGAGAAGCTATGGATCCCTGAGTGAGACAAAAAGGATTGCAAGGCAAACACAGAAAACTATCATTAAGAAACAACGTGATCTTTAGACATAGAGCGTGAAGCCACCCGCTGTGACTTCCTGACCCCGGGTATAACGGAGTCAGACGTGGCTCTTGACACCCTCGTGACAGGCGCAGGGAGGAATCCGGCACCAGGAGCGCATCATTCACTCACTGCGCCTGCGCCAAATACAGAAGTGAACGGCGCAGACGTGGGATTTCATCTGTGATGCAGGGAACAGTGACATCAATCAAGAGGAGCGGGCAGAACAGGGGACCTGGGCGGGATAAAGGGTGAGTAGACGGAGCCTCTAGGTGCTGATTTTACACCCACATAGCACCTAGAGGCTCATTAGCATATTATAAAAGTGGTTATTTTACAAAAACGGCTGCAGTAACAAATGTTTGAAACATACTGTTATGTAGTGCTGACATTAGCGCATCGCTAATGTCAGTCAGCTACATAACAGTATTTCAGGTGGTAGAAGCCTTTTAATACACAGGGCCATTCTTGTCCATAATATGGAAAGAATAGGATATGTTCTATAATTTGTGGAATGGAAAAATGGACTTGCAAAAAAGACTGAAGTGGCCCCATAGAAATAAATGGGTCATTGTGCTGTCAGAGGATCATATGTACAAATATCCTACTTTGACTTTTGTTTTGAAGTCATAAATTTCCCAAAAAGAAAAACCCAAATCCTCCTTTTTTAACACACACAAAAAAAAGATCTATGCATAATTCGTTTCACCTTATCCATCATGATCTGTTCAATGAAATAAACACATTGGGGGACATTTATAAAGACAAGCATATTGTACGACGGTCTTGATTTCCTCTGTGCTGTTGGAGGATTTATGCAGAGTCACACACCTCTGATATTTTTAAGTAACATAGTAACATAGTACATAAGGCCAAAAAAATACATTTGTCCATCCAGTTCGGCCTGTTATCCTGCAAGTTGATCCAGAGGAAGGCAAAAAAAAAACAGTGAGGTAGAAGCCAATTTTCCCAACTTTAGGGAAATAAAAAATTCCTTCCCAACTCCAATCAGGCAATCAGAATAAATCCCTGGATCAACGACCCCTCTCTAGAAGCTATAGCCTGTAATATTATTACGCTCCAGAAATACATCCAGGACCCTCTTGAATTCCTTTATTGTACTCACCATCACCACCTCCTCAGGCAGAGAGTTCCATAGTCTCACTGCTCTTACCGTAAAGAATCCTCTTCTATGTTTGTGTACAAACCTTCTTTCCTCCAGACGCAGAGGATGTCCCCTCGTCACAGTCACCGTCCTGGGGATAAATATATGATGGGATAGATCTCTGTACTGACCCCTGATATATTTATACATATTAATTAGATCTCCCTTCAGTCGTCTTTTTTCTAAAGTGAATAACCCTAATTTTGATAATCTTTCAGGGTACTGTAGTTGCCCCATTCCAGTTATTACTTTAGTTGTCCTCCTCTGGACACTCTCCAGCTCTGCTATGTCTGCTTTGTTCACTGGAGCCCAGAACTGTACACAGTACTCCATGTGTGGTCTGACTAATGATTTGTAAAGTGGTAGGACTATGTTCTTATCACGGGCATCTATGCCCCTTTTGATGCAACCCATTATCTTATTGGCCTTGGCAGCAGCTGCCTGACACTGTTTTTTGCAGCTTAGTTTGCTGTTTATTAAAATTCCTAGATCCTTTTCCATGTCAGTGTTACCGAGTGTTTTACCATTTAGTATGTACGGGAGACTTGGGTTATTCCTTCTCATGTGCATAACCTTACATTTGTCAGTGTTATACCTCATCTGCCACTTATCTGCCCAAGCCTCCAATCTATCCAGATCCCTCTGTAGTAGTATACTGTCCTCTTCCGTGTTAATTACTTTACACAGTTTAGTGTCATCTGCAAAAGTTGACACTTTACTATGCAAGCCTTCTACAAGATCATTAATAAATATATTGAAGAGAATAGGGCCAGTTTCTCCCAGTCCGAGCATTCTCATTTTATATACTAACCTTTTATGTGGTACAGTGTCAAATGCTTTGGAGAAGTCCAGATATACTACATCCATTGATTCGCCGCTGCCAAGTTACCTCCTCATAGAAACTGATTAAATTAGTTTGGCATGACTTATCCCTCATGAAGCCATGCTGATATGGCGTTATTTGCTTATTTCCATTGAGATGCTCCAAGATAGCATCTCTCAGAAAACCTTCAAACAGTTTACCCACAACAGATGTTAAACTTGGGGCATCTTCCAGCTGTGATGTGCGACACACTTAAATCTATGGCAGCCTTCTAGCTGCCATAGATTTAAGTCCTTCTTCATGCCAAAAAACCTAGTGTGAAAAAGGATAAATGTTGTGGATGTGCAACACCGCACACTCCTCTCCCTTGGCACACCTTCTTTTCTTGCCATTTCGACAGAAAAATTAAAAAATATGGCTCATGGAATGCACATATGAAAAATTTCTGTGTCCAGAAGTCCTGTGTTAATAGAAATAGTTATTGACTAGTTGTTTTTATCTGTAAGAAACAGTATCAGATTTACCTGCACGCCAACTTAGTATTGGCAGTGCAGGGTGTTATATTTAAGTGAACTGGATGAAGCTTATACTCTGCACCCTCCAATACAAAGTAAGATTTACTGTTTTCAAGCATATCTGTACTTAAAAAAACAACTTTTGATGTGTGATGTGTGAAATACAGTATATAAAGGGTTTGTTCAATGTGGGTCCAAGTGCTGAAACTCCCACGAATTGCTAAAACAAGGAGAAAGAAGTACATTTTTCTCTTCGTTTTAGAAATTGGTGGGAGTTTCAGCACTGAGACACCCACTGATCAAAACTTTAGATATTATTTTTAAACTACAGGTACAGTTTATATTTGTTTTATTTACTACTCAATGAGATCTTGGTCAAGTGTCTGATACTGCAAGTGTCTGTTTACTTCAGTTTAAGATATGAGTAGACCAGAAAATTTGCAATGTTTTGTTTATTTTGCCATTTCCGTGCAGTCCCCAATGCATACGGCCGTATGCATTGGGGACTGCATGGGCAACATTTGTGCGGATTCCGCAGACGGATCCAGACCCATTCAACTTGAATGGGTCCGTGATCCGTCCAAACCATGTCCTATTTTTTGCGGTGAGGAGGGACAGAGAGAAACCCCATGGAAGCACTCTGTAGTGCTTCCATGGGGTTCCATGCCTCTGTTCCGCACCTCACTTTCCAGATAGCGGACCCATTTAAGTCAATGGGTCCACATCCGTGATGCAGTGAGCACATGGCCGGTGTCCTACATTGCGGACTCAATGTTTCTGGGCCGCAATACAGGCATGGCCAGGTAACAGCCATGTGCATGAGGCCTTATATTATATATTTATTTGTATTGAATGGGCAATTGCATTGTGATATTACAGCTTTTTTATCTTCTCGTGTTGTTCAAGAATGTTACTCTTCTTTTTTTGTTACAGAAACAACCCAAAAGAAGTTGCTTCTTATTGATGTAGACTGTGGCACTGATGATGCCCTGGCCATTATGATGGCAATTGCCTCTCCTAATGTTGAAATTTTAGGAATCACCTGTGTTGGGGGCAACACTAAGTTGGATAACGTCTGCAAAAACGTCCTGCGAGTCCTTAAATTATGTGATCGCTTAGATGTAAGTATTGTTCACAATAATACTTATGTATGTCAATATATAAATACACTGATAAGCCAGAACAATTATACTTCCCATACCCTTGGTGCTGTGTTTGAATCCAAATCCAGGGGTGGATCATAAGGGATCATTAAAGGGGTTGTCCGGGTTCAGAGCTCAACCCAACATAAGCTCCCCTTTACTCATTTACCATGTCTAAGTGGAGCATCAGAGTATTTCTCCAATGCTACCCCTTGCTCTGCGCTGCATCGTGCAGGGCAAGGGATTTTTCTTTACTACCGGTGACATATCAGGCTTCACATGGGTATACTAGGTGGAGATTTCAAGTTTATTTGTTATGCACAGCTCAATATATAGTATAACATGCGGTTAAATGCTTAACAACATTCCATTCCAATAAAAAAAGAAAGCATAACATTACATTAAAAACATTGATAGTAACTAAAAATGTCTCATGGTTGTGTAGTTACAGGACACGCATTTATTTATTAATTCATCTGTCCCTCTGTGATGTTCTGATTTTGCATCCGAATGCCCTGGATGAAGAAACTGTTTCTCATTCTCTCGTGCTAGCTTTCAAAATGCGGTAACGTTTCCCACACCGCAGGAGACAAAACAGAACACTATTTGGGTGTCTGTGGTCCTTCACCACCTTCATGGCCATGGTCAAGCACCTCTTATTATAAATGAGCTGCAAATCAGGAAGGTCAGAGTGGATTATTCGCTCAGCCGAGAGCACCACCCTATGAAGTGCCCTTCTGTCCAGAAAGGGCTGTACTAGGGCTTTAGCTTAGGGGGAGGCCCCACATGATTAACTTTTGGTAAGGGGACGGGGTACCAGGGGTTAATTTTGAATAGTGGGGGGATGGTAACTTGGGGGAGGAGTTAGGGCTTTATAAGGGAGGGCAGTTTGGGTCACGGGCGCCATTTTAGGTTACCTGAAGCAAGCTGTATGAGTCCGTGGAAGAGATGATTAGTAGGCTGCGGACGGTGGTGGAGGTCTGTGGTCTGGAGTGGTTGCGTGAGCAGATGACGGGCCATCTGCAGGGGGAGGCTGTGCAAGATGGCTGTGGCGGGTACGCCCGCTAGAGCGCCTTACAGAGACCCCCAGGGTTCGGCACCGGTGCAGGAGCCCCTCCAGGGACCCTTAGCAAAGGTGGGACGTCAGGCAATCAGCATCTGCGTCCTCCCGGCGTGAGAGGAATTTAAATGTGAGGAGGAACCCAGAGAAAGGCGGGTTGTCCTCCCCCTGTCTTCACCAGCAGTCTGTGAGAGAGCAGGACCGGGATCTGTGGGCTCCCCCTCCTCCAGGGAAGCAGGGAGGCCTGCTCGATGAGGAAGAGAGAGCAGCAGCAGCAGCATGGGGACCGAGGCTGTACTGGAGGTGGCCAGCAGGGGGTGCAGGCCTCACAGATATGGGAGACAAGAATAAAATGTCCAGGGACATCAGGATGAAGAGGAGGCATTAGGATGGATGCAGAACGCATCCAGCATGGAGGAGTCTGGGGTGCAGTCGTCCAGCAGCAGGCCACCATCAAGAGGTAGTGAAGATTTGCCATCACAGGACGGATGTCAGGGGTCAGGATGATTGGCTGCAGGGTTCACAGCACCCGGGCAGCCAGGCAGGGCCGGGCCGACACAGAGGCTGGGGAGGCTTCAGCCTCAGGGCGCAGGCCAGTCTGGGCGGCAGGCAGGCCACTGACCACGTCGCTGCTGCCGCGCCGGGGCCCACTGTAAGTTAGGGGGCCTACTCGGCGGCCCCTTTAAAATTTTTACATACAGCCATACAGGTTCATTCATGCTGCGCAGCGCCCGCCGCCCAGCCCCTCTCTCACATGATCTTCTGACTCCAGGCACTGCAGGCAGTTTCCATAGCAGTGCACGCCGCACAGATCATCATCTGAGTCTGATTGCTGTAAGCCCGCCCTCAGCCAGCAGCAGAAGATTCAGAACTTGAAGACAGGACTCATAGCCGAGCCCAGAGCGGGAAACCTGGCACCCAGGCAGGCTAGCCCAGAGGAAAGATGAATGCTGCTGCTGCTGCTGTACTCGGTTTAAATTTAGAAAGAATTCAGGTGAACTAGTAAGTTAGTAACTGTCATAAAACACTCACAGACTAAGATCAGTTCTTGTAGTATGACATGGGGGGCCTGCCGCCTGGGGGCTGGGCTATCTACAGTGTCACTAGACTAGCCTACATCAAAACACCTAAATAAAGACTCAAAGGAGCCAATAATTGAATAAAGAACAATTACCATGTGTTGCACTTGCTTTGCTCTTGCTCAGCATCAGCAGCACACATGCCTGTAAGGCCGAATGCACACGGCCGTGAGCGGTCCATGGTATCCCGGCCTGGCATCCTTCCGAGAGCAGGAGCGCACGGCGTCATTGGTTGCTATGACACCGTGCGCTTCATGCCGCCACTGCACTATAGTAATACACTCGTATGATCTATACTAGTGTATTACTGTAGTGCAGCGGCGGCATGAAGCGCACGGCGTCATAGCAGCAACCAATCACACCGTGCGCTCCTGCTCTCAGCAGGATACCAGGCCGGGTTACCACGGGCCGCTCACGGCCGTGTGCATTCAGCCTAAAACACAATGTAAACTCCTATAAGGAAATACCAGAACGCATAAAAACAATTATACAGTTTATTGGCAAAAATTCATAAGAGGAAATTTGCCAATAAAGTGTATTATTGATTATTATTTACTTATAGGAGTTTATGTTTTAAGCCTCATGCACACGTCCGTTGTGTGCCCATGGCTGTATTGCGGCCCGCATACGGCAGGTCCGCAACGCAATACACGGGCATCAGCCCATGTGCACTCCGCATCACAGATGCAGACCCATTCACTTAAATGGGTCCGCATTCACAGAGATGCAGAACGAACGCATGGCTCGGAACCCCACGGAAGCACTATGGAGTGCTTCCATGGTGTTTCTGGCCGTGCCTCTGCACCCCAATAAAATATAACTTATTACATTTTTTTGCGGGGGCGGACGGTTAACGGACCCATTTAAGTTGAATGGGTCCGGATCCATCCCGGCCGCTGCACGGACGTTGCCCGTGCATTGGGGACAGCAACGGATGCACAACGGCCGTGTGCATGAGGCCTAAGGGCTCTTTCATACGAGCGGATGCCTTGTGGGTAATCCACTGCGTGAAAGACAGCCAAGCCCCGCCCCGGACAGCAGAGACACCGAGCAGTAACATGATTAATAATGCTCCATGCCTCTCTGTGCCATTTTTACTATATAATCACGGTGAGATACAGCTGTCACTGTGATTTTGTAGTAAAATGATCACAGAGAGGGAAAGAGCATTATCAATCATGTTAATGCTTCGTGTCTCTGCTATCCGGGACGGGGCTTGGCACTCTTTCACGCAGCTGATTACCCGCACGGCATCCGCTTGTATGGAGGTACAGTAGAGGGTCTTCTGCAGGCATTATTGAGTGCAGGTACATGGGCGGCATATGATAAAGCTTGGAGGAGTTGGGAACAGTGGTTTAAGGTAATGGGGGTGCAGGTTGAAGGTGGGGAAGTCCCATTGTTGTTATTCTTGGGACAAGTAAAAGGAGGGTTAGTCAGTCACAGAAGTAAATAGATGTATTTCGGGTTTGGCTTTCAGGTTCAAGTTAAGGGGTATCCCTGATGTGATTAAAGTGTTTTTAGTTAAGAAACTCTTAAATGGTTAGAGGAGGGGTCAGCGTTTGGAGGCCAGAAGGAGGCTGGTGTCGTTCGCCATTTTTGTTAAGAATTGGTCTGCAAGCGGAATTGGTGTGTAATTCCCTGGGGGAGGTTCACTTGTTGGCTTTTTCCCTGGCTTTTTGGGAGCTTTTCGCTTGGGTGCGTTGGTGAGCAAAAGTGTTAGGAGTGCAGGGGGTCTTTTGGGGGAGGATGTGGATCTGCCCTGGTGATAGGAGGTTGCTTTAGGCAAGGTTGGCGGTCAGGGTCTTACGTTGGGGCGGTTGGTTTGTAGGTATTTGTTTGGGTGTGTCCTGTGTTGCGGCAGTGGAGGTGGGGGGAGGTCCTTGAAGCTGGTGGTATGGGTCGGTACATGAGAATGGGAGGGCCTCAATGGTGGGGCTGGACTCTCATGGTTGGGCACTTGGTTGGTTCAGTGAGACGTCTATCAGTTGGTGTCTCTGAGCTAGTGTTTTACGGCTGGAGGCAAGGTGGATTTGCCAGTTTGCTTAAGGGTTAATAAACTTTTGGGGCTTCTAGGAGCTCCCTCGTCTAGGTTAATTTATTGTTATGTATGTTATGTATTTAAATAAAACGGCTGCTATAGCCGATTTAATCTGACTGGTTCTCTGAGTTTTTATTATTGGGAAAAGGGGGGGGGGGAATAAAGGGGGAGAGATTGGTTCAAGAGGACCCGAAGAATAACCAATAATTTAATAATGTTTCATGCTACTACCAAACCAGGCTGTAACGTTTCCTGTCAGGATAGTCTCAATGACACAGGTGTAGAAGTTCTTTACCTGAGGGGTAGTCTGAAATCCCTGATAAAGATGCTGACGAGCCTTCTATGCCAAGAAGTTTATATGACTAGGCTGAGATAATTCTTATGAAATATGTACACCCAGGTATTTAAAACTGGCCACACGCTCCACTATATCACCATTAATCCTGACGGGCGATGGATTCTCTTCCACTTCTTGCTGAAATCCACCACCACCTTTGTTTTTCTGACATTCATACTGAGATGGTTATTTTAGCACCAGGTTACCAAGTAATTGATCTCCTCCAGGTAGGCTGTCTTGATATCGGAGATCAGACCGACCACAACAGTGTCATCAGCAAACATTACAATGGTAGAGGAACTAGAGATGGCCACACAATCATAAGCATATAATGACTCAGGACACAGCCTTGTGGGGCGCCAACATTCAAGATGACAAGATGAGGGGGATGAAACATGCCCACACATACTATTTGAGATCTATCTGACAGGAATTTAGTGATCCACTAAAATAGTGATTGGTTTAGACCTAGATTCCCCAGCTTAGTAGTCAGTATAGAGGGGATTATGGTGTTAAAAGTACAGCTATAGTCCACAAACAGCATTCTAACATAATTTCTTGTCAAGATGAGACAATAATAGATAATTAATAGCATTGTCTGTAGAACGGTGAGTGCAGTAAGCAAATTGTAGTGGATCCAGATTCACAGGAAGTGAAGAGATGATAAAGTCTATGACCAGCATTTCAAAGCACTTATTCACAGTTGGGGTCAATGCTACAGGGCGATAATCATTCAAACGGGTAGGTTGTGATTTATTCGGGACAGGGATGATAATGGGTCTTTTGAAGCATGCTGGGACAGCAGACAATTGCAGAGATTGATCAAAGATTGTTGTAAACACTGGGGCTAGCTGAGTAGGACAAGATCTGACCAGAGATAGCATCTGGACCTGCTGCCTTCATTGTGTTCACCCTCTTAAAAGCCCTCCTCACCTCATGTTTTGTGATAATAAGGGTGGGAACATTCTCTGATCTAGTTGGCTTTGTGACCATCCTACAATTAACAGGTAGGAGATAACTGGCAGTATTAACATGGTCTTTACCATCAGAGAATTCAACTCCTCTGCCAGAGATATGTCCGTATGCTCAATGCTGTTAGTCAGTGATTTAAAGTCATTCTCAGCCCAAGCCATAGACTCTTTGCACCATTCTGTTGAAATTGTAGCTCTAACCTCATTCCATAACAGTGTTTTGCTTCCTTTCCGCTCTCTGGACATTATATGATGCAGCCCTATATTCTGCCATATTTCTGGTGATAATTCCCCTGTTAAAAGCTGCTGAATGGAGTGACAAAGCATTCCGGATGGTTTTATCTACCCATTGCTTCTGATTCGGGAATTATCTGATGCTATATTATTGGACTGTATCATCCACAAGTTTGACCACAAACCCCACAACTACCTCTTTGAAAATATTAATGTATACAACACGGACTTGCTATAATTGGAGTCCCGTTGTCAAAAATGTACCAGTTAGATGTCATAATTTCAAAAAATGTTTGTACCACGAAGCTTACTTTTCTAGAAGTCCACATACATGATACAACACTGTCTGCCAACATACATGATGCCACATGGAGGGACACTTCCAGATTTTTTTGTGGTGGCGGACAGAAAATAATGTGGTGCTTATAGAACAGACTACACAGTGTAGAGGTATACTGTATATTGTGTGGCACAGTGTATGTTATATGTGTATAACAAACATATTTTACATGAAAACTTACAATTACTTGGCTTGGCCCTTTTGGAACTCGGACACCACTTCAACACTTTGGCTGGGGGAGCCGGAGATGCTGATGTTGTGTTCTATCCTAATGAGAAAGATTTCATAATAAGGATTTGGAGAAGAGGGAGATGGATAGCAGAGCAGGGAGAGGCTGGTGCTGCCACTAGGCGGTTCGTACCATGGGGGAGTAATAAAGCCCACCATAATGCCCCCCCCCCCAGTAGAAATAATTATCCTTATAATAGACAGTGCAAAAATACCCCCTTGTAATGCCCCCAGTTGAGCTAATGTTCCTATAGTGTCCCCCATAATGTGCCAGTATAAAATACCCCTATATAGTGCCCCCAGTAAATGCCCCATAGTGCTCCTCTCCCCGCTTCCTCCTAGTGCCCCATAATGTACCAGTATATAAGGCCCCTATATAGTGCCCCAGTAGATGCCCTCAGTGTCCCCTTTAATTTGCAAGCATAAAATACCCCTTCTTAGTCCCCCCCGGAGATGACCCCATAGTACTTCTCTCCCCCCTTCCCCATAGTACCCACCATAATGTGTCCCAGTATAAAATGTCACTGTACAGAGCCCTCCATATAACATACCCCTTCTTTGTGGCCTCAGTAGATGCCCCTATAGTGTCCACCAATAATGTTCCGGAAAGAAGTGCCCCCATAGTCCCACTGTAACGGATCTCCTAGCACCCCGACCGGGTACCTCCGTCGATAGATGCTCCTAGTGCTTCCCCGAGGACTCCAAGCACTCCACTTGACACCGTACGCACTGCAGACCCCATGAACCGCCGCAGCTTGGTTGGGGTCTCACCGTCCTCCACCCACGCTGGACCTACGACAAGGCTCCAGGCTCCAGTGGGTGAACCTCTCCTACAGCCAGAGAGCAGGAACAGCTCTTACAAGAGCTAGTAGTTATGCCAGGGGAGTATAGCAAATCGTCAGCGTATAGCAATCCCCCAGTTTGATCAGTTATCCAAACACCAGTCTCAGCATGATGAAGGATAAAACAGGAACACTTTATTGAGGGCTACCCGCCCGTATTTATGCAGGTCCCCATCTGGTGGCCACGCCCTTAGGGGACCAGAATGGAGACTGCGACACAGGACAGATATGCAGAAATTCAGGATACACAGACACAACACATCCCCACAATGCATCATGGTTTCCTCCTCTCTGCCTGGCGACACCCGAGGAGCAATCCAATTATGTCTCAGGACAAAGGGAAAACACCAATACACACGTGGAGACAACAGGACAGGAATCACCACCCAAACACACAATGGCACACCCCCACAGCAAACACAGACATTTAACATATCCCCAGATAGCTCAAGTCTGAGTGCATATCATTAGGTGAATGGCACTCAGAATACACGAATACAATAATATTAGCTATCTGGGTGCCCTCACATAACATACAATTTAACCGAACGCATAATAACATAAAACACAATTCCAAAGACAGACTTAAGCTGTGCGGCCGGTCTGTTTTCTTTAAAGTTAGTATGGGCCATAATCCTGAGGCAAGAGGCTAGCAACCAGCCCCCTCCAAAACACTGTGGCGAGGTTGGTTTCGTCACACATCTCCCCCTTCCAGGGAAGACTAACCAGATACCTGACCTCACGGTCAGTACCTGAGTTAGTCTGGCAGTCCAACCACAACCCCATACTGGACCTGTTGAATTTTGGGGCCTGGCTCTGTTCCGTATGTCCCGAGCTGTTGAGTGGGCATCTGCGACTCCTTGCTGCCTTGTGGTTCTCCAGCTTGGAGCTGTAGGTACTTGGTGGGCAGAGGCCGACTGCGCTCTGCCCAGATGCCAGCTCTTCCGCGGGGGTAGCCTGTGGAAAGTCCGGCTCTGAAGAAGAGGGTAGGGGAGGGCAGAGGCCGACTGCGCTCTGCCCAGATGCCAGCTCTTCCGCTGGGGTAGCCTGTGGGATGTCCGGCTCTGGAGAAGAGGATAGAGGAGGGCAGAGGCCGACTGCGCTCTGCCCTGATGCCAGCTCTTCCGCTGGGAAGAAATCAGTGGGTAGCGCAGGCTCATCCCCTGCCCCCAGAACTCTGTTGGGAAGTAGCTGGGAAGGGGAGGGCTCGCTTATCCTCCTCCTCCTGGTATCCCTGCGGAGATGGATGGGGATCTGGACCGACTGTCCAGCATCCCTGTAGGACTGGCACCGAGCCCGCGGTCTCATCTGCGCCCATGCAGAGGGGCTTGTGTTCCCCTTTTCCCGGTATCTCCGGCTGCTGGTGGAAGGTGAGGCCGGTTGCCTCTCCTCCCCAGGACTCTGGTTGCTGTAAGGCAGAGGGACCCCGCATCTCCTCCCCCTGGAACTCAGGTTGCCGCTGGGGAGAGAGACCGGTTGTCTCCTCTCCCTGTGATATGCACTGCCGCTGGAGATCTGGGTAGGCGGTCCCAGCATCCCTGTAGGGCCAGTAGAGAGACCTCGGTCCCATCTCCACCTGCCATCTGTGGGTCCTCCCAGGACCAGTCTGTGAGGTCCCTCAACATTTGCGAGTCAGGATCACCTGCGTCCACACCTGGCAACTCCGGCTGCTGCTGAGGGTCTGGGCCAGCATCCCAGCATCCCGGTGGAGAGCCCTCGGTCCCGTCTCCACCTGCCTGTTGTGGTTCCTCACAGGACCAGTCTATGAGGACCCCTACCTCTGTAGCTGGTACTGAAGCAGGGGATACTTCAGTCGGGTCTTCCCAGCTGTAGGGTTGTAGGTCTGGGGCTTGCCACCCAGCTCTCTGGCAGTGTATATTGGGACCGAATTGAGCTGAAGAAGTATTGGTAGTCCTGCTCCAGCTCCCACTCCTTTGTCACTAGAGATGCCAGGTCTTGTCTCACTTCTCTCGCTGTAGCCCAATCATGCATAGCCTCCCTGTAGTCATAGATATCCCAGAATCGGGACCCTCCAGCATCTCCGAACTCCGGTTCTGCAAAGGCCTCAAACAACAGGCCAGGGCCATCATAATCCTCACCCTCGGGTCTGTCGTGCTCAGCCATCCAGGGAGAGTGCCGAATCACATACCACCAGAGTGCCTGGTAGGCGTCATCTAGCCAAAGCTCCTTCCATACCAGGCTTTCCAGTTCTGTCACCCACTCATTCAGGGGCTCCTCTCCCAGAAGGGGCATTCGCAGGGACACTCGCATCCGCAACTGCTGCTCCTCACTGGGGAGACACTCGCCCCGCCGACGCTGTACATCTTCCAGGGCCTCGTGCCAGACGCCTTTCCGGACTGCATCCCTCCAGTCCGGGTCATCATCCTCCTCGTAGTGGAACGCTGTTCGAAGACTAGCCGATTCCATCCTGCTGTAGCCAGGGGCGCTGTACGGATACTAGCGTTGCCCTCAATATACTCCACGAACGGTGTCTCCGAGCTGCTTCTCCTCACACTAGGACGCCATCCCACCGCTTGCCACCAATGTAACGGATCTCCTAGCACCCCGACCGGGTACCTCCGTCGATAGATGCTCCTAGTGCTTTCCGAGGACTCCAAGCACTCCACTTGACACCGTACGCACTGCAGACCCCACGAACCGCCGCAGCTTGGTTGGGGTCTCACCGTCCTCCACCCACGCTGGACCTACGACAAGGCTCCAGGCTCCAGTGGGTGAACCTCTCCTACAGCCAGAGAGCAGGAACAGCTCTTACAAGAGCTAGTAGTTATGCCAGGGGAGTATAGCAAATCTTCAGCGTATAGCAATCCCCCAGTTTGATCAGTTATCCAAACACCAGTCTCAGCATGATGAAGGATAAAACAGGAACACTTTATTGAGGGCTACCCGCCCGTATTTATGCAGGTCCCCATCTGGTGGCCACGCCCTTAGGGGACCAGAATGGAGACTGCGACACAGGACAGATATGCAGAAATTCAGGATACACAGACACAACACATCCCCACAATGCATCATGGTTTCCTCCTCTCTGCCTGGCGACACCCGAGGAGCAATCCAATTATGTCTCAGGACAAAGGGAAAACACCAATACACACGTGGAGACAACAGGACAGGAATCACCACCCAAACACACAATGGCACACCCCCACAGCAAACACAGACATTTAACATATCCCCAGATAGCTCAAGTCTGAGTGCATATCATTAGGTGAATGGCACTCAGAATACACGAATACAATAATATTAGCTATCTGGGTGCCCTCACATAACATACAATTTAACCGAACGCATAATAACATAAAACACAATTCCAAAGACAGATTTAAGCTGTGCGGCCGGTCTGTTTTCTTTAAAGTTAGTATGGGCCATAATCCTGAGGCAAGAGGCTAGCAACCAGCCCCCTCCAAAACACTGTGGCGAGGTTGGTTTCGTCACACCCACCTAATAATGTGCCAGTAAAAAGTGCCCCCAATGATGCTCCCCGGCCTTAATGTCACATTTCTCCCCCTCCATGTCACATCACCCCCACCTTTTTACATCACCCCCTTCGTGTCACATTTCTCCCCCCCTCCATGGCAGCACTCCTCCCCCCCATTTCTCCCCCTCCATGTCACATCACCCCCTCCTTTTTACATTACCCCCAATGGCACATTTCTCCCCCTCCATGTACCTGGCAGTGCAGCAGCACATCTTACCCCCCATGGCACATTTCTCCCCCTCAATGGGCCTGGCAGCGCAGCAGCACATCTTACCCCCCCCCCCATGGCACATTTCTCTCCCTACATGGGCCTGGCAGCAGCACATCTTACCCTGCCCCCCAATGGCACATTTCTCCCCCTCCATGGGCCTGGCAGCGCAGCAGCACATCTTACAACTCCCCCCTTCATGGCACATTTCTCCCTTCTCCATGGGCCTGGCAGGAGGACATCTCGCCCCCCCAATGGCACATTTCTCCCCCTCCATGGGCCCGGCAGGAGGACATTTTACCCCCCCAATGGCTCATTTCTCCCCCTCCATGGGCCTGGCAGCGCAGCAGCACATCTTACAACTCCCCCCTTCATGGCACATTTCTCCCTTCTCCATGGGCCTGGCAGGAGGACATCTCCCCCCCCAATGGCACATTTCTCCCCCTCCATGGGCCCGGCAGGAGGACATTTTACCCCCCCAATGGCACATTTCTCCCCCTCCCCATGGGTCTGGCAGGAGGACACCCCCCCCCCCATAGATTTCTCCCCCACAGCCCCCCGTTCATTTCTCCAACCAACCCCCTCCAGTGGCAGTGGCACTCACAGTTTACAAGCACCACAAGACACAAGCTCACTCTGCTCACAGACCGGTGACTGTCAGCTCCACTCCACTGCTCCAGACAGACTCCCTGCGTGCCGCCCCACGTGACTAGTGACCTCACTGACTGCAGCGCTGAACACTGCAGCTTGAAAGCGCAGCACTGGCCTGGCCCGGCACACGCAGCCTGGGCAGCCAGGGCGGGCGCACGCATGGCACTTACATAAGTGGGAAAAAAATTAATAAGGGCATTAAAGGGGCAGAAGGGGGCAGGGGCTCAAGCCACCTTTGAGCCCTATGTGTGCACATCCCTGTGCTCTGGGTGAATAAAGGAAAGAACATTAGAAGCAATGATGAAACAGAAATTACTAACCGTACACAGTTAAAATCACATGTATAAATAGAAACCACTATTAAAAACCAATACTTACTCCCAGTGGTGATCCAAAGCCCAAGAGGCAAAGCTGAAAGCTGCAGAAACGGCGCAAAGCTGTTGTCATTCTGACCATGTGGTGTAACAGTATTTAAAAAAAAAAATCCATCTTGATTCCCTCTGACTTAAAGTTATTTTCCAGTTGCCCCCTCTCGGGGATATAATGACATGGTCAATTCCCCCAAACGTAAAAGGGAACTGTTTGAGTCATGAACTTTGAAGTGTCTAGGGATCATTTGCCGGTCTTGAGTATCATCCACCTCTTTAGTAGAGTCAATTGCTAGTACATGTTTTTGAATACTCCTCTTAAATTGACATAATGTCATGCCCACATAAATCAGGTTGCATGGGCAAATAGCCCAGTACACTGCTCTAATCATATTACAGGTTATGGGGTAAGTGATTTTATACTCATGGTCATGTGTGGAATTCCAAAAGCATTATGCCTTGTCCATATTGGAACAAGCCACACATTTTCCACATTCTCTGTTCCCCCATGGGGGGCCCTTTGTCTCAAACAGTCTTGCGTTTTTGATGGTACAATGGATTTTTACCAGGTGATCCTTTAGATTAGTTGCTCTTCTATATGTTATTCGGGGATGTGGTGGGATAATTTTGCTCAACTGTGGGTCAATCAATAAAATATCCCAATATTTAATTAGGGCATTGCGGACCACTTTCCAATGTGAGTTGTAGCCCGTAATGAAGCAGATCTCATCCATCTCATCTGTTCTCTTAGGCTAAGGTCTCATGCACACGACCGTTGTTTTATTCTGTGTCCGTTGTGCCGTTTTTTCTGTGGGTCAGTTGAAAACTCGGCCAATGCACCGTTTGTCGTCCATGATCCGTGGTTCCAGTCCGTCAAAAAAATCTAACCTGTCCTATTATTTTCGCGGAAAACGGTTCGCGGACCCATTCAAGTCAATGAGACCGCTAAAAAACACGGAGGCACACAAGATTGTCATCCGCGTCCGTTTTTATCCTATCATTTGCATAGCAAACCTGTCTTAGATTTTTTTTTACTTTCCTTCATGTCTGGTGAGCCTCCAAAAATAAAGGAAGACACACAGAAACAAAAGCGGAAACGGAACACGGAACAACAAAACCCCATTTTGCGGAACGGAACACAACAACGGTCGTGTGCATGACATGTTGAGAGATGGGGGAATCATCTAGATAGTTGAATACTCAGTTAATTTGATTGATGGTGGATCGGTTCTTGTACACACGTCTATGAATATTGTTCATTACACCCTTTTTTTTTTGCACACGTGTTTCACTTTCACTGGGCACTTCACACATGCACTTATTTTGTACTTTTGGCACTGTCTCATGTCACCTTATGTGTGTTTTCTTTGATAATCTTGATAACAATTCATTATTAGTCAACATTATTTTTTATGAATTTTTTATATACATTTAGTCTTATGTAATACACATGCAATTATTTGTGTCACTATATATTATATTAGGTTTGATGGTTGCAATTATCTTATTAACACAGTGTTTATGACCTTTGCCACCGCAATTATTTGTCCGGGTTTTTAACATGGATTCTACTATAATTGGTTATACAGTATATATATATATATATATATATATATATATGTAAATCTATTATAGCCCTGTGTGTATAGTAACATAGTACATAAGGCCGAAAAAAGACATTTGTCCATCCAGTTCGGCCTGTCATCCTGCAATTTGATCCAGAGAGAGGCAAAAAAACCCTGTGAGGTAGAAGCCAATTTTCCCCACTTTAGGGGAATAAAAAATTCCTTCCCGACTCCAATCAGGCAATCAGAATAACTCCCTAGATTATCGATCTCTCTCTAGTAGCTATAGCCTGTAATATTATTACGCTCCAGAAATACATCCAGGCCCCTCTTGAATTCCTTTATTGTACTCACCATCACCACCTCCTCAGACAGAGAGTTCCATAGTCTCACTGCTCTTACCGTAAAGAATCCTCTTCTATGTTTGTGTACAAACCTTCTTTCCTCCAGACGTAGAGGATGTCCCCTCGTCACAGTCACTGTCCTGGGGATAAATAGCTGATGGGATAGATCTCTGTACTGACCCCTGATATATTTATACATATTAATTAGATCTCCCCAAACAAACATAAGATCCACATTAGTGAACTACTACATAAACTACACGGTAATATGGAGTGAAAGTAGAATGACAAAAGGCAATAGAAATAGTATTCATGATAAAATATTTTTTATTTAAAGGGTTCCTTATTGGTATTAGACTGCCTCTATACCCAGAGAATTATAGAATGGTATCCATTCCCCTGGGATGAGAAAACACAAGGGTTAATGGGCAATAACATGCGTTGCCCCAGTACCTGAACATGTGCTCATCTGCATTCCTGAGAATTATGTGGGTGGGTTCTCCTTCTGATCATGTGGGTTGGTCACATGACCAGAATTACCGTGACCATGATTACACTGAAGGTCCTGCTGTTTATTTATTTATATATCGGTGCAGACATTTTATTTGCAGCGTGACCCAATTGGACCTAATATAGGAGTTCTCGCCTCCTGGATACCAACTGGTCCCATCTTTTGAACAATTGCTCATTTGCACCCATAGGCGTGCGCAGCCTATTAAATTAGGGTGTGCACCCTAAAGCACAAACACACACGACGTGCGCACGTGTGTATGTATATATATATATATATATATATATATATATTATATCCACAGATCCTCCATAACAGTGTGCCAATTTTTATTGTACTAACCTACTACTTAAAAGACAAGCTTTCAAGAGTTTTCCTTTCTTCCTCGGTACGCTTGAGTATTGAGAAACAATCTATTCCTAAGGGTGGGTTGACATCTGCGTTATGCCATTCCGTTATAGGTTCTGTTTCAAACGGAATATATCATGTAATGGCCAGATGGAATGCAAAACGGAAACCTTTAAGAGGCATTCCGTTTTGCTCTGTCCTAATAGAAGTTTATGAGAAAGCAAAACCAATCCGTCTGGGTCCCGTTATGCTGTTATCCTGTTGACAGGACTTTGTTTTCCGTCTTGCATAATGGGACCAGATGGATCCGTTTTGATTCCCATAGACTTCTTTTAGGACGGAGAGCAAATGGAATGCCTCCTGCAGAGTCTGCACTGTACGAGAGAGAGATAGCAGTGGCTGTGAAGGGAAAAGTTCCAGAGCACACAATGACAGCCCCAGAGCCTTTCTGCTGCCTGACCAACCGTATGCTGCCACAGCGCCAGCCCAGCCTGCAGGACATCAGAGAGGCCTGGGGTCCTCATTACAGCACCAATGCATTTATTTATCAAAAAGCATCATACATAGCTAAAAACAAAACAAATATTTATTTATTTTTTTACAGTCCCTTTAAGCAAAAGCCAGAATATAATAAAAAACAAAAAAAAAGAAACAATTTACTTACAAAAGAAGCTATTCAGTCGTCTGCTGCGCCGTCCTCTGCTTGCTTCCGCAGATTCTTTCCCCTCCTTTCTGTCTCTGGTGCACTGTTATGGGGGGATTTGTGGATGACACATTGTTATGAGGGATCTGTGGATGACACACTGTTATGGGGGATCTGTGAATGACACACTGTTATGGGGGATCTGTGGATGAAACATAGAAACATAGAATGTGTCGGCAGATAAGAACCATTTGGCCCATCTAGTCTGCCCAATATATCTGAATCCTATGAATAGCCCCTGGCCCTATCTTATAGGAAGGATAGCCTTATGCCTATCCCATGCATGCTTAAACTCCTTCACTGTATTTGCAGCTACCACTTCTGCAGGAAGGCTATTCCATGCATCCACTACTCTCTCAGTAAAGTAATACTTCCTTATATTACTTTTAAACCTTTGCCCCTCTAATTTAAAACTGTGTCCTCTTGTGGTAGTTTTTCTTCTTTTAAATATTCTCTCCTCCTTTACCTTGTTGATTCCCTTTATGTATTTAAAAGTTTCTATCATATCCCCTCTGTCTCGTCTTTCTTCCAAGCTATACATGTTAAGGTCCTTTAATCTTTCCTGGTAAGTTTTATCCTGCAATCCATGTACTAGTTTAGTAGCTCTTCTCTGAACTCTCTCTAGAGTATCCATATCCTTCTGGAGATATGGCCTCCAGTACTGCGCACAATACTCCAAGTGAGGTCTCACCAGTGATCTGTACAGCGGCATAAGCACTTCACTCTTTCTACTGCTTATACCTCTCCCTATACATCCAAGCATTCTGCAGGCATTTCGTGCTGCTCTATTACATTGTCTTCCCACCTTTAAGTCTTCTGAAATAATTACTCCTAAATCCCTTTCCTCAGATACTGAGGTCAGGACTGTGTCAAATATTCTATATTCTGCCCTTGGGTTTTTACGCCCCAGGTGCATTATCTTGCACTTATCCACATTAAATTTCAGTTGCCAGAGTTCTGACCATTCTTCTAGTTTTCCTAAATCCTTTTCCATTTGGCGTTTCCCTCCAGGAACATCAACCCTGTTACATATCTGTTATGGGGGACCTGTGGATGACACACTGTTATGGGGGACCTGTGGATGACACACTGGTTTGGGGGACCTGTGGATGACACACTGGTTTGGGGGACCTGTGGATGACACGCTGTTATGGGGGATCTGCGGATGACACCCTGTTATGGGCATCTGCGGATGACGCACTGTTATGGGCATCTGCGGATGACGCACTGTTATGGGCATCTGCGGATGACGCACTGTTATGGGGGCATCTGCGGATGATGCACTGTTATGGGGGCATCTGCGGATGACGCACTGTTATAGGCATCTGCAGATGACGCACTGTTATGGGCATCTGCGGATGACGCACTGTTATGGGCATCTGCGGATGACGCACTGTTATGGGCATCTGCGGATGACGCACTGTTATGGGCATCTGCGGATGATGCACTGTTATGGGCATCTGCGGATGACGCACTGTTATGGGCATCTGCGGATGATGCACTGTTATGGGCATTAGTGCATGACACTATTATGCTGGATCTCTGGATGACACTGTTATTGGGGGCATCTGTGGATGACGCACTGTTATTGGGGGCATCTGTGGATGACGCACTGTTATGGGGGGCATCTGTGGATGATGTACTGTTATGGGGGGCATCTGTGGATGACGCACTGTTATGGGGGCATCTGTGGATGACGCACGGTTATGGGGGCATCTGTGGATGACGCACGGTTATGGGGGCATCTGTGGGTGACGCACGGTTATGGGGGCATCTGTGGATGACGCACGGTTATGGGGGCATCTGTGGATGACGCACGGTTATGGGGGCATCTGTGGATGACGTACGGTTATGGGGGCATCTGTGGATGACGCACGGTTATGGGGGCATCTGTGGATGACGCACGGTTATGGGGGCATCTGTGGATGACGCACGGTTATGGGGGCATCTGTGGATGATGCACTGTTAAGGGAATATCGGTGGATGGCACTGTCATCCACAGATCCCCCCATAACAGTGTCATCCACAGATCCCCCCATAACAGTGTCATCCACAGATCCCCCATAACAGTGTCATATTCCACACAGATGCCCCCATAACAGTAGAAAAGAAGATGGCTTCGGCAGCATATGGCAGTATCAAAATTCTTTATTCGTACCTCCAGACACAAATGGCAACGTTTCGACTGTTCACCAGTCTTTATCAAGCCAGGCTTGATAAAGACTGGTGAACAGTCGAAACGTTGCCATTTGTGTCTGGAGGTACGAATAAAGAATTTTGATACTGCCATATGCTGCCGAAGCCATCTTCTTTTCTACATATGTATTCCAAGGCCTGATGGATCAAGGGCCTACGGCTAGGCTGCTGCATCGATTAACGCAATATCTTGAGACCACAAAGTGCTGCTTCTACACTTCAACGTTGCCCCCATAACAGTGTCAGCCACAGACCACAGATATCCCCTTAACAGTCTATTAAGAATATATTTGTGGAAGGCACTGTTATGGGGGTATCTGTGTGGAATCTGACACAGATGCAGGGGGGTCTGTGGTATGTAGATGACACTGTTATGTGGGGCAGGGGGGGATCTGTGGATGACACATATATAGCAGCATCTTGTGCTATATATGTGTCATCATCCACAGATCCCCCCCCCCATAACAGTGTCCCTGACAGTGACCCCCAACAGGGGGTGGAGGCCGCCGGGTCTTATGCAAGCAAAGTATTGTAAACTTAGTGTTGTAATAAACTACTTACTGGGAGACTACAGCTAGTATTCCACAATCACTGGGCACTGGGCAGGCGGCAGCGTAACGTGACGTCGCTCCATCACGCCGCTTGCGCCTGCTCCTCCCACTTTATTAATGAAGCAGGTGGAGCAGGCACGTGATATCGGAGTGAGTGACGTTACGCAGCCAGCCGCTGGGACGCGGAGCATGAGAGCAGTCTGAAGAAGATATCATTGCGGCTGGGGGCTCAAGCGGCAGTGTAGGAGGCTGAGCACGGAGGTGTGATTAGGGTGTGCCCAGGCACACCCGGCACACCCCGTGCGCACGCCTATGTTTGCACCCCTGAGAATGATGTGTATGTGTCCTTCTTTCGATCATGTGTTTTGGTCACATGACCGGAATCTCGGTCATGTGAGCATCCACGTGATTATGATGATACTGAAGGTCCCGCAGACTGTTTGCGTGCCTTGGAAGATACTTTACTTGCAGTGCGGTCCAATTGGATCTAATATAGGATACCCCACCCCCTGGACACCGATTGGTGGTCACTTGATTACACAGGTGGGGCAATTATCTTCACCTGGGAGGGGGGTTATATAGGACGGTAACTTTTAAGGACATGTATCCCTTTGAAAAAGCTTGGCGAGGCGAAATGTGTGTCAGGGAAACTGAATTTTGATACCAGTTGTTTTCCCTACAGTAATTCCTGGTTCTTGCCATTTTGCACTGGTCACTTTATCTAATATTGGATGCACTTTACTGGCCAAGTGGGGTCTCTATCACAGTACTCATCTGCATGATTTTATACAGTCATGTGAAAAAATTAGGACACCCTTTGAAAGCATGTGGTTTTTTGTAACATTTTTAATAAAAGGTTATTTCATCTCCGTTTCAACAATACAGAGAGATTAAAGTAATCCAACTAAACAAAGAAAACTGAAGAAAAGTCTTTTCAAGATCTTCTGTAAATGTCATTCTACAAAAATGCCTATTCTAACTGAGGAAAAAGATAGGACACCCTCACATGTATTCCCTCTTAAATTGGCTCAGATCTCACACAGGTATATCACACCAGGTGCACATAATTAGTAGATCGTTACTCTGCATGTTGAATGAGGCTTGCCCTATTTAAACCTCAGACATTTAGTTTGGTGTGCTCCTGACTGTTGAAGTGAGAGTGAGCACCATGGTGAGAGCAAAAGAGCTGTCAGAGGACTTCAGAAAAAAGATTGTAGCAGTCTATGAGTCTGGGAAGGGATTTAAAAAGATCTCAAAAGATTTTGAAATCAGCCATTCCACTGTCCGGAAGATAGTCTACAAGTGGAGGGCTTTCAAAACAACTGCCAACATGCCCAGGACTGGTCGCCCCAGCAAGTTCACCCCAAGAGCAGACCGCAAGATGCTAAAAGAGGTCTCCAAAAACCCTAAAGTGTCATCTCGAGAACTACAGCAGGCTCTGGCTACTGTTGATGTAGAAGTACATGCCTCTACAATCAGAAAGAGACTGTACAAGTTTAACTTGCATGGGAGGTGTGCAAGGAGGAAACCTTTGCTTTCCAAGAGAAACATCGAGGCCAGACTGACATTTGCCAGAGATAAAGTTGACAAAGACCGGGACTTCTGGAATAATGTTCTTTGGACAGATGAGTCCAAAATTGAATTATTTGGACACAACAGCAGAGGACATGTTTGGCGTAAACCAAACACAGCATTCCAAGAAAAGAACCTCATACCAACTGTGAAGCATGGAGGTGGAAGTGTCATGGTTTGGGGCTGCTTTGCTGCAGCAGGACCTGGTCAGCTCACCATCATAGAATCCACGATGAATTCTACTGTGTATCAGAAGGTGCTTGAAGAACATGTGAGACCATCAGTTAGAAAATTAAAGCTGAAGCGGAACTGGACCATGCAACATGACAATGACCCAAAACATACTAGTAAATCAACCAAAGATTGGCTGAAAAAGAAGAAATGGAGAGTCCTGGAATGGCCAAGTCAAAGTCCAGATTTGAATCCCATTGAGATGCTGTGGGGTGACTTGAAAAGGGCTGTACGTGCAAGAAACCCCTCAAACATCTCACAGCTGAAAAAGTTCTGCATTGAGGAGTGGGGTAAAATTTCCTCAGACCGATGTCGAAGACTGGTAGATGGCTACAAGAACCGTCTCACTGCAGTTATTTCAGCCAAAGGAGGTAACACTCGCTATTAGGGGCAAGGGTGTCCTATCTTTTTCCTCAGTTAGAATAGGCATTTTTGTAGAATGACATTTACAGAAGATCTTGAAAAGACTTTTCTTCAGTTTTCTTTGTTTAGTCGGATTACTTTAATCTCTCTGTATTGTTGAAACGGAGATGAAATAACCTTTTATTAAAAATGTTACAAAAAACCACATGCTTTCAAAGGGTGTCCTAATTTTTTCACATGACTGTATATGTTTATTGTCATTGTTACATTGTGTTTCAATAAAGTGATGTTTTGTTATATTACACGTGAGGTCTATGTGATTAGGTAGAATGGCTGACAAGGTGAAAGGCAGCAGTATGAAGGCAGGGGCTGGTGGATGGTAGAGGCAATAACTGGGCCCAGTTTCATTAAAGTCTCTTTACTGAGAAGGTGAGAGTTGCAGTAGAGGTAGCAGCAATTGGTACAGTCCTGAGGTATACACGGAGCTTACTTTTTTCAGTGGCTGTGTATAGGCAGCGTCAATGATGGTAATAGTAGTCCCTGATTCTCTCTCTCTAAACACTTTGCAACCTTTTCAAGATAACCACAAGCGTTCAGTTCTATTCTTATTAACCCTCTCTGCAATTCCAAGGCTGATGAATGCAGATCCTGGATCCGTATGGCTAGTCTATCTAAAAGTGTGGTGGGTGTCCGGAGCAATTTTCCACAGCAGTAAAGTCTTTAAAGTCATAAAAGAGTGGTACCTTTATTGTCTGAATCCAGTTCACGAACTTGGTGGTTCTAGACCTTTCATGGATGTCTGTTCTCCTTCCCTCAGGGGGTATTCTCTCAGTTAGGTACAGATGTGTCCACACTTAACTGCTCACTTATCTCAGCATCTCCTGAAATGTGTGTCACGAAATGAGTATATCTAAATTGGATAAATTGCAATACAACGTTCAGACAGCAGGTAGCATGTTGTTGTGTTACTAGCTAAATACCTGAACTTAAGGTAAAGACTTGGTAATAGAATTGCAATTGTGAAATTTGGCCGGGTTCACATCAGATCTTTGTCTTACATTTAACATATATGGAAAATGGATGCTCTTATTTTTTTTTTTACTGTGCAAAGATTACCATATATTTTGACCTGTGCCATTGTTCACCACTACAATTCTATATGCCGTATACTATGATTTAGATACACTTGGTGTCAGTATACAGTGCTACTCTAGTATTATATATTGCACACCAACCACAGTAATTAGGCCTCATGCACACGACCGTTGTTGTGTTCCGTTCCGCAAAATGGGGTTCCGTTTCCGTTTTTGTTTCCGTGTGTCTTCCTTTATTTTTGGAGGATCACCAGACATGAAGGAAAGTAAAAAAAAAGTCAAAGTCAAGTTTGCCATGCAAATGATAGGAAAAAAACGGACGCGTTTTTTCACGGACCCATTGACTTGAATGGGTCCACAAATCGTTTTCTGTGAAAAAAATAGGACAGGTTATATATAACGGTCGTGTGCATGAGGCCTTATGCAGAGATTATTATATACTTTTAACAGTCCCATTACATGTTACATGTACATAATACAATTCAGACACATTGGGTGTCAGTATATACCGCAATTTTTGCATGACATTTAAAATACTTATTGATTATTGATTGTCTGCTGAGCTGTGTATCTAATCCTATTATGTGTTATACTGCCTGTTGAGTTGTGATACTGTCTGCAGTCGTGTATCTAAGCCTATTGTGTGCAATACTGTCTGCAGAGTTGTGTATCTAATCATATCATGTGTGATACTGCCTGCTAAGCTGCATATCTAATCCTATTATGTGTGATACTGCCTGATGAGTTGTGATACTGTCTGCAGAGTCATGTATCTAAGCCTATTGTGTGTGATACTGTCTGCAGAGTTGTGTATCTAATTATATCATGTGTGATACTGTCTGCTGAGCGGTGTATCTAATCCTACCATGTGTGATACTGTCTTCTGAGCTGTGTATCTAATCTGATCCTGTGTGATACTGCATACTGAGCTGTGTATAGAATCCTACCATGTGTGATACTGTCTGCTGAGCGGTGTATCTAATCTAATCATGTGTGATACTGCATACTGAGCTGTGTATAGAATCCTACCATGTGTTATACTGTCTGCTGAGCGGTGTATCTAATCTATTCATGTGTGATACTGCCTGCTAAACTGCGTATCTAATCCTATTATGTGTGACACTGCCTGTTGAGTTGTGATACTGTCTGCAGAGTCATTTGTCTAAGCCTATTGTGTGTGATACTGTCTGCAGAGTAGTATATCTAATCATATCATGTGTGATACTGTCTGCTGAGCGGTGTATCTAATCCTACCCTGTGTGATACTACCTACTGAGCTGCGTATTGAATCCTATCATGTGTGATACTGTATGCTGAGCTGTGTTTCTAATTCTGTTCTGTGTGATACTGTCTGCTGAACTGTGTATCTAATCATATTAGGTGTGATACTGCATACTGAGCTGTGTATAGAATCCTACCATGTGTGATACTGTCTGCTGAGCGGTGTATCTAATCTAATCCTGTGTGATACTACCTGCTGAGCTGTGTATTGAATCCTATCATGTGTGATACTGCCTGCTGAGCTGTGTATCTAATCCTACCATGTGTGATACTGTCTGCTGAGTGGTGTATCTAATCTGATCCTGTGTGATACTGCATACTGAGCTGTGTATAGAATCCTACCATGTGTGATACTGTATGCTGAGCTGTGTTTCTAATTCTGTTCTGTGTGATACTGTCTGCTGAACTGTGTATCTAATCATATTAGGTGTGATACTGTCTATGAAGCTATTATATGTATGTGTATAGAGTGTGATACTGTCTGCTGACCTGTGTGATATTGTCTATGAAGCTATTGTATGTATCTGTATAGAGTGTGATACTGTCCGCTGATCTGTGTGATATTGTCTATGAAGCTATTATATGTATGTGTATAGAGTGTGATACTGTCTGCTGACCTGTGTGATATTGTCTATGAAGCTATTATATGTATCTGTATAGAGTGTGATACTGTCTGCTGACCTGTGTGATATTGTCTATGAAGCTATTATATGTATGTGTATAGAGTGTGATACTGTCTGCTGACCTGTGTGATATTGTCTATGAAGCTATTATATGTATGTGTATAGAGTGTGATACTGTCCGCTGATCTGTGTGATATTGTCTATGAAGATATTGTATGTATCTGTATAGAGTGTGATACTGTCTGCTGACCTGTGTGATATTGTCTATGAAGCTATTATATGTATCTGTATAGAGTGTGATACTGTCCGCTGATCTGTGTGATATTGTCTATGAAGCTATTGTATGTATCTGTATAGAGTGTGATACTGTCTGCTGACCTGTGTGATATTGTCTATGAAGCTATTGTATGTATCTGTATAGAGTGTGATACTGTCTGCTGACCTGTGTGATATTGTCTATGAAGCTATTGTATGTATCTGTATAGAGTGTGATACTGTCTGCTGACCTGTGTGATATTGTCTATGAAGCTATTATATGTATGTGTATAGAGTGTGATACTGTCTGCTGACCTGTGTGATATTGTCTATGAAGCTATTGTATGTATCTGTATAGAGTGTGATACTGTCTGCTGACCTGTGTGATATTGTCTATGAAGCTATTGTATGTATCTGTATAGAGTGTGATACTGTCTGCTGACCTGTGTGATATTGTCTATGAAGCTATTATATGTATGTGTATAGAGTGTGATACTGTCCGCTGATCTGTGTGATATTGTCTATGAAGCTATTGTATGTATCTGTATAGAGTGTGATACTGTCTGCTGACCTGTGTGATATTGTCTATGAAGCTATTGTATGTATCTGTATAGAGTGTGATACTGTCCGCTGATCTGTGTGATATTGTCTATGAAGCTATTGTATGTATCTGTATAGAGTGTGATACTGTCTGCTGATCTGTGTGATATTGTCTATGAAGCTATTATATGTATGTGTATAGAGTGTGATACTGTCTGCTGACCTGTGTGATATTGTCTATGAAGCTATTGTATGTATCTGTATAGAGTGTGATACTGTCTGCTGACCTGTGTGATATTGTCTATGAAGCTATTGTATGTATCTGTATAGAGTGTGATACTGTCTGCTGACCTGTGTGATATTGTCTATGAAGCTATTGTATGTATCTGTATAGAGTGTGATACTGTCTGCTGACCTGTGTGATATTGTCTATGAAGCTATTGTATGTATCTGTATAGAGTGTGATACTGTCCGCTGATCTGTGTGATATTGTCTATGAAGCTATTGTATGTATCTGTATAGAGTGTGATACTGTCTGCTGATCTGTGTGATATTGTCTATGAAGCTATTGTATGTATCTGTATAGAGTGTGATACTGTCCGCTGATCTGTGTGATATTGTCTATGAAGCTATTGTATGTATCTGTATAGAGTGTGATACTGTCTGCTGACCTGTGTGATATTGTCTATGAAGCTATTGTATGTATCTGTATAGAGTGTGATACTGTCTGCTGACCTGTGTGATATTGTCTATGAAGCTATTGTATGTATCTGTATAGAGTGTGATACTGTCTGCTGACCTGTGTGATATTGTCTATGAAGCTATTGTATGTATCTGTATAGAGTGTGATACTGTCCGCTGATCTGTGTGATATTGTCTATGAAGCTATTGTATGTATCTGTATAGAGTGTGATACTGTCTGCTGACCTGTGTGATATTGTCTATGAAGCTATTGTATGTATCTGTATAGAGTGTGATACTGTCCGCTGACCTGTGTGATATTGTCTATGAAGCTATTGTATGTATCTGTATAGAGTGTGATACTGTCTGCTGATCTGTGTGATATTGTCTATGAAGCTATTATATGTATCTGTATAGAGTGGCATACAGATACAGAGATAAGGAGCTCTGCTTTGTGTACATACTGTACACTGCAGCCACCGTGGGGGAGGTGCTGATGGATTTCAGTCCCTGTATTTCCCTGTCTTGTGGATGAGGCCTGATTACAAGTTAAATAAGTTATGGCAGCCCATTAATGTTGCTATAGGAAAACATAACACAAAACATACTTATTGTCTTGGGTCCCTGAGGCGGTGCTTAGTTTTAGAAAAAAAAAAAACACTTTCCACAGAGCACTGCATGCCACTGGTTTTGTCCCCCTTACATTTATTTTTTTATTTTTGGCGGTTCGGACCTTCACCAAGTGGCAGACCCAGGTATGTGGACCTTTAGAAAAAATGCTTGAGTACTCCTGATTCAGGGTTTCATTTTAATAAACTTTAATTATGGGTTTAATGCAGAAAATAACAATTGCACCATTTTCATTTACAACATTTCCCAATCCCAATGAATTACAATCGTGCAGGACCACATCATGGATCTACAGTAGGTTTGCCCTTTACTCTTCCACAGCTAACATGAAAAGCTTTAGTGATACAGAATGTTACATGCCAGTGGCACGGCCTTTCTTTTCTATCACTAATGGAAGGACTTTATACAGATCAATGTAATTGTTGTACAGTTAAGACATCATCCCAGAACTTAAGTATCCCATCAATTAACTCCTGCTTAGTCCTTGGCTTTATTTCAGACCTTATAAATCTCCTGGAATTCCATACAGGTTTAGTAGACCGGCACAGCCAACGCAGGACCTACCTATAAATGACATCCGTGACATCCATGACATCCTTCTTCACAGAAGTTCGGGCTTGGGATCGGTGTTCTGTAGATTGTATTATTTTCCCTTATAACATGGTTATAAGGGAAAATAATAGCATTCGGAATACAGAATTCATAGTACAATAGCGCTGGAGGGGTTAAAAAAATAATAATAATAATTTAACTCACCATAATCCACTTGATCGCGCAGCCGGCATCTCTTCTGTCTTCTTTCTTTGCTGTGTGCAGAAACAGGACCTGTGGTGACGTCACTCCGGTCATCACATGGTCCATCACATGATCCATCACCATGGTAAAAGATAATGTGATGACCGGAGTGACGTCACCACAGGCCCTGTTCCTGCACACAGCAAAGAAAGAAGACAGAAGAGATGCCGGGCTGCGCGAGCAAGTGGATTAAGGTGAGTTAAATAATTTTTTATTTTTTTTAACCCCTTCAGAATGCTATTATTTTCTCTTATAACCATGTTATAAGGGAAAATAATAATGATCGGGTCTCCATCCTGATCGTCTCCTAGCAACCGTGCGTGAAAATCGCACCGCATCCGCACTTGCTTGCGGATGCTTGCGATTTTCACGCAACCCCATTCATTTCTATGGGGCCTGCGTTACGTGAAAAACGCACAATATAGAGCATGCTGCGATTTTCACGCAACGCATAAGTGATGCGTGAAAATCACAGCTCATGTGAACAGCCCCATAGAAATGAATGGGTTGGGATTCAGTGTGGGTGCAATGCGTTCACTCATGCATCGCATCTGCGCGGAATACTCGCCCCGTGTGAAAGGGGCCTTATACGTCTGGCTTTGGCTGTGCTTAGCCCTGGTATGTTAGCATCTAGCATTATAGCTTCTCATCTAAGTGTCCAGGCCTCATATTTACTGCTCATGTCAAGGCTCCAGTCTCCGTGCCCTGTCTCTTTATTAGCTGTTTGTTTGCTCTGACTATTCACCATTGTATCCAGCTGTTCTGTGATTAGTCCCTGATTAAGTTACATCCAGCCCATCCTCTATTGTTCACACCTAGAAGTGTAAATGTAAGGCTTTAGTAAGGATTAGATACACAGCTCAGCAGACAGTATCACACATAATGGGATTAGATATGCATTTTAGCAGATAGTATCACACAGAATAAGATTAGATACACATTTTAGCAAAACGTATCACAGATGATAGGATTGGATACGCAGCTTTGCAGACAGTATCACACATAGGCTTAGATACACAGCTCAGCAGAAAGTATCACACATGATAGGATTAGATACACAGCTCAGCAGGCAGTATCACACAATAGGCTTAGATACACAACTCTGCAGACAGTATCACACAGAATAGGATTAGATACACAGCTCGGCAGAAATTATCACACATGACAGGATTAGATACACATCTTAGCAAAACACATGATAGGACTAAATACGCAGCTTAGTAGACAGTATCACACATGATAGGATTAGATATGCAGCTTTACAGACAGTATCACACCTAATAGGATTAGATACACAGCTCAGCAGGCAGTATCACACATGATATGATTTGATACACATCTTAGCAAAACGCATCACACATGATAGGATTAGATACGCAGCTTAGCAGACAGTAACACACATGATATGATTTGATACACATCTTAGCAAAACGCATCACACATGATAGGATTAGATACGCAGCTTAGCAGACAGTAACACACATAATAGAATTAGATATGCAGCTTTGCAGACAGTATCACACCTGATAGGATTAGATACACTGCTCAGTAGGCAGTATCACACACAATAAGCTTAGATACATGACTCTGCAGACAGTATCACACATAATAGGATTCGATGCACAGCTCAGCAGGCAGTATCACACAAGATAGGATTAGATACACATCTTAGCAAAACGCATCACACATGATAGGATTAGATACGCAGCTTAGCAGACAGTATCACACATAATAGGATTAGATATGCAGCTTTGCAGACAGTATCACACCTGATAGGATTAGATACACTGCTCAGCAGGCAGTATCACACACAATAAGCTTAGATACATGACTCTGCAGACAGTATCACACATGATAGGTTTAGATACACAGCAGAGCAGACAGTATCACACAAGGTATAATTACAGAGGTACACGGCTCCGCAGACAGTATCACACCTGATATGATTAGATACACAGCTCAGCAGGCAGTATCACACATATGATTAGATACACAGCTGAGCAGACAGTATCACACATGATATTTGGATTCTGGATTTAGTGTTCCTTTATTCTCATGTGTTTGACTTTCGCACATTTAATATTCTCAATAGATCTCACCAAATCTAGCTAGGTCTGGAAAAACATCACAAAAACTGTGTGAATCGGGCCGATAGTGAATCTGATCAGGTTTATGTTGCTCAATCTGAGGGCAGAATAATGTGGTGACAGAGACCCCAATTCCAGTGCTATGTTAACTACTGCAAATAAAAAGTAAGTTTCACAAAATAACTGTTCATTAGCTGCAGACTTGCAGTATTGGGAGTCCTCTCAATGTTGTGCATGTGCTGGAGTCCTCAAAATTCAAGAGCTACAGTTCCCCCATGTGTTGCTCATTGACAGCTTTCTTCCTCTGTACAGTATAGAGAGAAAGCTGTCAATATGCAGCAGGAGGGTGGGCAGAGCATGCCACTCCTGAATAAGACTCCCACACTCATCGCCCGCTGGAGCAAAAGCTATCTTCACAAGTACAACTGCAGCTTCTCAGTAGTTAGAGTGAGTGGACTCTGTCTGTCCCTTCTTCCCTGGAAACATAAACACGGTGTGCAAAGCGGTTGTTCTGGCAATACAGCATGTATTGTACTGCATTGGAAAAGGGATCAGATCCCTAAAAGTTGAAGTCCCATAGTCGGACAAAAATAAAAAGGTAAAAAAAATGTTTGACAAAATGAGAATAATAAGTTTCAAGTGAAAAAAAAACACCCCTTTCCCCTCTCATTTACTAGTAAAGAAAAAATATATAAAAATATTGGGTATCACTGCAATCATAACAACATAATATCCAGTGATCAAAAAGTCGTATGTACCCCAAAATAGTACCAATAAAAACGGCACCTAATCCCATAAAAAAAGCCCTTTCACTCAAGACCATCTCCTGAAAAATAAAAAAAATAGTTATTTTTATTTTAAAAATGTTTTCATTATGTAAAATAAAAATAAAAAATAGACATCTTTGCTGTCAGTGTCCATAATGACCTGCTGTATAAAAGCATCACAAGATCTACCCTGTCAGGTGAATGCCATAAAAAAAAAACAAAAAAAAAAAAACGATCTCATACCAACCATTTTCTGGTCACCTTGCCTCCCAAAAATCATTATATCAAGTCATCCAAAAGCCATATGCACCTAAAATGGTATTAATGAAAACTTTACCTCATCCCACAAAAAATAATAGCTCACACACAAGGCCATAGCGAGAAAAAAATGGCTTTTCGGAAATGGTGACACAAAAACATTTTTCTTCAAAAATGCCTTGTGTAAAACGTTAAAAATAATATATTCTGACAAAAAGAAGAAAGCATGGATCTTCCATCCACATGCTATGCAGTGATCTAATGCTTCTTAGGGCGCATTCAGATGACCATGCTGTGTATTGCGGTCCGCAAATTGCGGAATAGAATGGGTGGCCTATTATAGAAATGCCTATTCTTGTCCGCAAAATTTCCAAAGCGGAGCAACATCATTAGTTCCAGTATTTTACCCCAGAATCTCTATAGTTGTCGGCACAAGATCTGTTAATTTTCACATTGGGCCTCAAATGTGCATGGTGCTCATGCTGAGCCTTGTTGTATGCCCAGGCAGAAGCTAGGGCCACAAGTAGGATGGTTCTAAAATAAAAAAGGACAAAATAATAATAAGAGAGCTACATTTTCACACTGACACATGCTGAACACAACATTTTGTGCACTGAACTGGCATATCTGTGTAAAAATTGCAATTTTCACTTTGCACCATCTACTCTGAATTAATTTGTGCAAAACATCTGTAGGGTGAAAATGCTCAGTACAACCCGTAATAAATGGGGTCACTTTTTATGTGTTCCTTTTTTATTTACCCTTTACTTAGACTGACAGTCGTCTGTCACTGTTGTATAATTCACCAAACTAGGCCTCAAATGGACTTGATGCTCTCTCTTTTCTGAACCCTGCAGTGTGCCCAAACAGCAGTTTACAACCACATTCGGGGTGTTACTGTATTCAGGAGAAAATGGATAATGAATTGTGAGGTCTTTTTTTCTCAGATTACCCCTTGTGAAAATGCAAAAATCTGAGGCTAAAGCAACATTTTACTAGACAAAATGTAATTTTTCATTTTCACAGCCAAAATGTTTCTAAATTTTATGAAACACCGGTGGGATTAAAGCACTAACTACACTTCTCAATAAATTCCATAAAGGGGTACCTCAGGGTCTTTTCAAATGAGACATTGCACCCAAAAGCCGTTCCAACAAAATTTGTCCTCCAAAAACCATATGGCGATCCTTCCTTTCTGAGCTTTGTGGTGTACCCATACAGCTGTTTATGAGCACACATGAGGTTTTCTGTAAACTGCAGAATGAGGGTACTAAATGCTGTAGTTTCTTTTGTTGTTAAAGGGGTTGGCCACTATATAAGTACTTTCCACTATATAGTGGGAGGTAGGGTAAAAACGAGTTTTCTAATATACTTTATAAAAAAAAATCTCAATGGTAATGTTTTTATAATGAGCCCTGCCCCCTCAGCCCCGCTCTGCATGCAGACAGTTCATCCATGGTTGCAGACGACATGGAGGAGCTTTAGAGAAATAGACTAAATGGAAAAACTGCAAGTGAAATTTTGAAATTTCACTGTCATTTTGCTTTAATTCTTCTGGAACACCTAAAGGGTTAGCAAAGTTTGTAAAAACAGTTTTGAATAATTTGTGGGGTATATTTTCTAAAATGGGGTCATTTATGTGTGGTTTCTATTATGAGAACTAAATTGGTCCTTTAAAAAGTTAGTTTTGGAAATCTTTTAGAAAATTTTAAATAATGGTTCAAAAATTCTAACCCATCTTACGTATGAAAAAAATAAAATGACATTTATAAAATAATAGCATAAAGTAGATATATGGTGAATGTTAATGAGCAGCTATTTTATGAGGTATCACTATCCATTTGAAAAACAGAGAAATTCAAATTTAGAAAATAGCAATTTGGATTTGTTTAAAAAGTAAAGGTAGAACATATGAATTCACACCACTAATATGATTTACAATGTGTCACTAAAAACCAATGTGTCTCAGAATCACTTGAATAAATACAAACATTCCAAAGTTTTTACTACATAAATGTCTGATTTGCAAAATTAGGTAGGATGAGGATGGTGAAAAAATGGCATGGTCCTGAAGCGGTTAAGTGATTGCTAGGAAAAATAAGCCCAGTCTTTTTTCTGCCATTCGTGTCATTTTCAGAAGTCAGAGAGCTGAAGTTATAAAAAGTCTGACCAGGGAGAGCCCACCCCCACATAAAACTACAATTTACCTTTCATGGAGCTGCAATATTCAATGTTGGCCAGCAGTTGGAGCCAGTGCTACACTATACTGCCAGCACTGAAAACAGTGGCATAGTATTCATATAAATGAACATTTGAAATAGAATAAATTGGAAGTTCATACTTGAGGATAATTTTTCTGCATTTATTGTATTTACAGTACACGTTTAAACCTCATTTAATCAAAATAATGTTTGCTACAACAGACCCAAGATGATATCAAGCGTGCACAATTTTCTACTGCAAATTAATTCTTAAGAATGAAAAATGTACCAGTATATCTGACATATTGTCAACTTCATTTTTTCCAAATTTTTATTTTGTAGATTCCTGTCTTTAGAGGAGCATCAACAGCTGTCCTAGGACAAAATATTCATGCATCTTATTTTCATGGTGAAGATGGTCTAGGAGATGTACCTGATGAGAATGCTCCTGGTTTGGAACTGATTCAGAAGGAACATGCTGTTGATGCCATGAAGCGATTTGCATCTGAATATCCTGGCCAGGTAACATTAATTAAATGGATCAAATGGGCAAAAAGGCCTTGGGTACTGTATATGCAACTGGCCACCAGTTCCTAATATTTTACCATACATGAGTTACAGGAGACTGGTCAGTGTATTCACTCCTGAGAATCAGATAATAGGTGATCAATATATAATTGGCCACCATATATGTAGTGGCAGTGGAGCTGCCAGAGTGGCATATTTGTGCCACTAGAATGGTGTGTCTCACCCAGGGAAAGCTGGGTGAGAAAGAAAAAATCTGGTGAAATTGGGTTTTTCCTCAGACTACTGGGTTGCAAATGAGGTTTATATTGCTGCCAGCTGGAGAGCTCATTAAAAGTTTTTTTTTTCCCCAGACTTAAATACTGATGACCTATCCTCTCAATAGGTCATCAGCAGCGGCATAGCTATAGGGGGTGCAGAGGTAGCAGTTGCTACCGGGCCCAGGAGCCTGAGGGGGCCCAAAGACCCTTGTGTCACACATCAGTATTATAGAAATTGCATGCCGGTCAAGTTACACCTCAGGCTGGAGAGAAGGGGTTAGGTCAAGAATTTGTCATGGGTAAGGGGTGCCATTTAAATTTTTGCCTCAGGCAGCACCAAGGCTATGTGCTTCCCTGACACTGAGGGAAGGGAGGCCAAGCTGAACTCTTGCACCAGGGACCATGAGCCTTTAGTTATGCCCCTGGTCATCATTATCTGATCAGTGGGAGTGTGACACCTGGAATCCCCGTCGATCAGCTGTTTGAGAAGGCTGTGGCGCTCGCAGTAGCGCCTTCTCTCAACTTTCCGTAGGCAGAGTGACAACACATTTAGACATGTGCCCTAGGTACAGCTCAGCCCCATAGAAGTGAATAGAGCTGAGCTGCGATACCAAGCACAGCCCCCTTCCCCGCCCACATCATGCCCTCTTTTTTTAGACCTGGTGTGTGCGGTGAAAAAAGTCACAGATTCGACCGCATATCCCCTTTATGACCGAATCTGCGACAGATATGCCAAAAATTCTTGTATATCTAATAATAAATTACCTCCTTTGTTTCTACCAATATGGAACTGCTTTTTTGACACTTTTATAATTTTTTGGGCAAGTGGTCATGGTTTAGATTTGGCTTATTTTTAGACAAATATGAGTGTCTTAAAGGAATGGTTCCACCTTGAGCTTTATGGTATATCCACAGGATATGCCGTAAATGTCCAATAGGTGTGAGTCTTGAGATAGGAGTGGTTCCCAGAGGAGCCATACAATCAGACATTTATGGCATATCCTGTGGATAAGGCCTCATGCACACGACCGTTGTGTGCATCTGTGGCCGTTGTGCCGTTTTCCGTTTTTTTCGCGGACCCATTGACTTTCAATGGGTCCGTGGAAAAATCGGAAACTGCACCGTTTGGCAGCCGCATCCGTGATCCGTGTTTCCTGGCCGTGAAAAAAATAGGACCTGTCCTATTTTTTTCACGGCCGACGGTTCACGGACCCATTCAAGTCAATGGGTCCGTGAAAAATCACGGATGCACACAAGATTGTCATCCGCTTCCGTGATCCGTGTCCGTTTTTTCTTATCATTTCAATTGCAAACTTGACTTAGATTTTTTTTTTCATTTTTCACGTCCTCCAAAAATCAAGGAAGACCCACGGACGAAAAAACGGTCACGGATCACAGACCTACGAACTCCGTTTTTGCGGACCTTAAAAAAAAACGGTTGCGTGCATGAGGCCTAAGTCATAAGTATCCAGATGGGACAACCTATTTAAAGGGTTATTTCCACCTAGAACATTCATACTATATTGACAGGATATGGCATTTATGTCTGACTATCAGGAGGGGGTGCCCTGACCCTCCTTTTGTGGCTCTGTAAATAAGTAGGTGGGTGTGCCTGTACAGCTCTTTCAAATAATCTCTATAGGAGTTCTGAAAATAGCTGCACATGCGAGGCAGGGTTAGGCCTCATGTGCACGGCAGTTGTTTTGGCACACAAGCCACAGTTTTGGCGGCCGCAAAAGATGCTGACAGCACTCCGTGTGCTGTCAGCATCCGCTGCTCCGTTCCGTGGTCCGCAAAAAAATAATATAACCTGTCCTATTATTGTCCGCACTTTGTGGACAAGAATAGGCAGTTATATTAAAGACTGTCTGTGCTGTTCCGCAAATTGCGGAACGCACACGGACGCCATCCGTGTTTTGCGGTTTTGCGATTTGCGGACAGCAAAACACACAACGGTCGTGTGTATGTAGCCTTAGCGGGACCCCTTTTTATGTGGTACGTGTTGGTCCCAGAAGTGGGGCCTATATCACATTTATGGCATATCCTATGAATATGCCATAAATGTCTGAGATAGGCATAAACATTAAAGTTAGATTTTTGGCACGAATATCTTAGGCTAAACAAAAAGACACACAATGTAACAATGTTCTGATTCTCTCATTTGCTAGATTTATATCATACAAAATAATAAACTAAAGTAAACCCCCCCAGTAAGAGAATTCAGACATTAGGCTCAGAGTTTTTGAGATAGATTTTTCCCGCAGGTTTTCAGTCACAGCCGGAAGTGGATCCAGCAGGAAGTAGAAGTGTGTAAGTCCTTCCTACATATTTTCTATCCCTTTCACTTCTGGCTTTGAATGAAAAAACGGAAAGAAAATCTGCTTCAAAACCTCCAACAACTCTGTATGAATATACCCTAAAGCTTTGCCATAAAGTGAATTCATTCATCTTGTTTTTCATTTCAGATTTCTTTAGTGGCTACAGGCCCATTGACTAACGTAGCCCTCACAGTGAGAATGGACCCTACCTTTCCCCAGAAACTTTACAGTTTGTACATAATGGGAGGAAATATGGAATGTAAGTCAGAGTATGGCTTTTCTATACATATTACATTAGGATTGTGGTAATCACAGTATGGCTCATGAGCGCTGTGGTCTCTTCTAACAGCTGATCAGGGTGCAGGGCCGATGCAAGGATTTTTGCCAACACAAGCGAAGCTACATTTTGGCGCCCACCCCCCCTCGCAGCTCACCTGGCCCTGGTCCCGTCTGCAGCAGCTGGCTTCTCCTCTGTGTGGTCCTGGTATCTTCTCTCTGCTTCAGACAATCGCTGGTTTAAGGACCGTATTTTTCGCCCTCTAGGTTTTAGAGGAGGATAATAAGAAAAAAATATTTTCCATTACACCTCAGGTCAGACCAGCAATCAGACCCCCAATGTTAATCAGACCTCAGATCAGACCCCCATGTCAGACATCAGCCCCCATCCATTAGCCCCCCATGTCAGCCATCAGCCCCCATGTCAGCCATCAGCCCCCATGTCAGCCATCAGCCCCCATTTAAGCCATTATGCCCCCATGTCAGCCATAAGTCCCCCATGTCGCATTTCTCCCCCTCCATGTCAAATCACCCCCCTATGTCACATCAGCCCTCCATGTCACATTTCTCCCCCTCCATGTCACATTTTTCTGCCCTCCCCCAGGGTGCGCCCTAAGGCAGCCGCTTGGTCTGCCTTATGGTAGCACCGGCCCTGTCAGGGTGCATGCTGGGAGTCGGACCCGGCTGATCCGATATTAATGTTTACATTCACAAAAGACCAATGGGACTAACATATAAACATTTTTTTTATTATTGCATTATACTTATTTTAAGCTGAAAATCATTTTTTCAATTGGTCTTTAACAATATGGAATCCTTTTTTCTGTACAGAGCTGACATGCTCTACTAGCTGCCTGTGGATTTTTGTCTTTTCCGTCATCTGAGGAGCAGACTGACTTCTTATCTCTGGTCTCTCACATTATAAGCACTCATTAGAGCTCAATTCTTATCTAACTTTCATATGTACTGCTCTATGGAATTAATGGCTTTAATAATAAATAATAATAAGAATATTATTATTATTAACTGATAAGAATGTGGCTTAAATAAGTGTTTATGGCCCCTTAGTAGTTTAGAGAATAGGGTTATTATTGAAAGTGAAAGTACCAGTCACACAGTTAGAAAAACAGTTAACCCTTTGTTACTGAACAGCTGAATATTTTTAATAAAGGCTTTTTTGCCCATTTGATCCATTTAATTAATGTTACCTGGCCAGGATATTCAGATGAAAATCGCTTCATGGCATCAACAGCATTCACAAATAGGACTTTTCTGTATTCTTTTAAGCTTGGAAAGCCCCCTTATAGAATGTTATAGGAATATCACTGTGCAATGTGCCATTTCTAATTTTGTAACTTTTAGGGTGCATTCGCACAACTATATGTATTTTGCAGTCAGCAAAATGCGGATCCTCAAAAAATAGGCATGACGTTTGTAACAATGCCTATTCTTATATGCAAAAAGGACAAGAATAGGACATGTTCTATAGGACTGCAGAATAGACATATGTATGCGGACAGCATACGGTGTGCTGTGTGTGTTTTTTGCCGTCCCATTGAAATAAATGGGTCCACATCCAATCCACAGAAAATGCAGGATCAGATGTGGACCAAAAATACGGTCGTGTGAATGGGGCCTTGGGAAAAGAAAATTTAAATACAGTACCTGAATTTGATACATGTGTGGCTTCTTAATGTAAAATAGACTTAACTGATTGAATTCCCTTTCTTTAGCAAGAGGAAATACTACAGCTTGTGGAGAGTTCAACTTCCTTGCAGACCCAGAAGCTGCTTACATTGTCCTCAATGACTACTTGTGTAAAACATATATTGTCACATGGGAGTATTCATGTCGTCACAAGCTCTCATGGGTAAGTACAGTAAATGAATTTCAGTGTTTATAGGACAAACGTAGGCTAACGTCTAAGCTAAACTGCACTTATCACAGTTTTATGACTTTTTTGTTAGAAAGAATAATAAAATATATAATTAAAGACCCTTGTAAAATTGCACTGCATACTTGTTCAAGGGGTTTTCTCAATTCAGCAAATTAATTTGAATTTATTATGTTGAGAAAGTCAATACAAGGCACTTACTAATGTATTATGATTGTCCATATTGCCTCCTTTGCTGGCTAGATACATTTTTCCAGCACATTATACACTGCGGTGGACGTGCTTGCACACTATAGGAAAAAGCGCTGGCCTCTCTGGTGGCCAGAAGCATGGGAGCACATCTGAACTACACATTGCAATGCAATTTTACTTGCTGGCTGCCAGCAAAATAGGATGATTTAACTTCGACAGTGATAAGACAATGATAAGGGGATCTAGACCTGTACATAGTAAAATGGTGCAGGTGACAATATTCCGCTTTGAGGCATACTACGATATAATATTTTCTGTTTGGATCACACAGGAGTGGTATGATAAATGGGTGAATATGGGGACCAAGAAAACAGACTTCATAAAGAAGATCTATGCCCACAGTCTGCAGTACTCCAGGAGTGAGAAGGAGTCCAAAGCACTTGTGGATGGACCCGGATTTGTCTCCTGTGACTCCTATGCAATGGCTGCAGCCATTGATGAGAGTACAATTACAAAGGTCATTGAATGTGCAGTAACAGTGGAGCTCTCTGGAAAATTTACTCGGGGAATGATGGTTCTGGATTTAATTGATGATCTCAAGAAAAAAAATAAGGCCTTTGTAATAACTGGATGTGATATGGAAAAGTTTATAGCACTGATGGAGATCTCTGCCAAATAAATAATCTGACTTTTACCGGGAAATAGTTATGTGGGTCGTAAGATACAACAGATTATCTTTAGGATATTTTAAAACCTATTACTGTGTTTAATATTGTATTAGACTTGGGCATTGAACTTATGATAGATAACTTTTCAGTCATGTTGTATTCCCTTTTATCTGCTAAATATTATTAAAGCAAGTTTGACTGGAATCTGCTCTCATTCTTTGTTCCCAACTTACACTAGTCACAAAAAGTTAAGTAGAAGCATGCAATGGTGACTTCCTCATCTCAAACTATTTATTGAAACAAAAGCCAACAACAGTAGTGGGTATACCCCCACAAAAAATGTCATTGTCTCAATAAATTGTCATGTGGCCTTGAGCATCAATTACAGCTTGATAGCGACATTTCATGCTGTTCACAAGTTGACTTATTGTCTGGCATCCCACTCTTCTTAAAGGGTGGCCCACAGGTCATTGAGGTTCTGGGATACAGAGTTACAAGCCTCTACATGGCAACTCAGCTGATCCCATAGGTTTTCAAAGGGATTTAGGTCTGGAGAAAGTGCACACCTCTCCATTTGAGGTACCCCAGTCTCCAGCAGCCATTCCCTAGTGATGCAACCTCGATCAGCTGCCGCATTGTTGTCGATGAAGATTAAATTAGTCCTGTGTTGTTAATGCAGAGGCACAATTGTAATACCCCAGAATAGTATTACCATCCCTGCACAGTGCTACTGTATTTCACTGCTAACCACAATGTAATCTATGTATTTGTTCCAGGTCCCCCTACATTGTGCATTTCTAATGTTGTTATGAAACTGTTATGTTCGTGTAATTTGCCTGGTTCACCAGCAGGTGGCAGCGTATATGGCAGAGAGATCCTTAGATAGAATGGAACTTACCATTCCATTCTCCCCCTTTTGGGCAGAAGTGGATTAGTCCTGTTTCCTGCCAAAGGGAGGTGCTGCAGTTCTAGTTGATTCCAGTCTAGTCTAGACAGTGGAGCTGAAAAGACGTGCCAAGATGTTGCAGCACGGGGATGCCCCCCTCCTACAGCAGGAGTCTTTCTAGAGGGAAGCAGCTCATAGAGCACCATGGCTCCTTACAGATTTACAGGCAGAATATTGTGAGGTGGTCCACAGCCAAAGGCACCCCACTCCAAAGGTACCACAACAGCCCTAAGGTCCAGAAACCAGACTAGAGCTGAGTTTAGCACAACAGAGAGAAAAAGCAGGGTACTCAAGTTTGCCTGCCAGATTATGCCAAATCCTACTGGAACCAAGAGAAAACCTGAATATTGTCTGGATACAAGTTATGCAGGTAAAGCTGTTGAACTTTTATAAGAGTCTGGACTCGACTTATTCTCCACTTCCACCATTACTCATCCCCTTTATTGCTTCAGGGCCAAACCCTGGGAGTGACGGTATCCAGGTAAGAGCACCGTGAAACACAGAGAAACTATTAAGGGCCGCACCATACCACTTGGATTTTACTATAAACCTGAGAAACGATTGGCCCTGGGGGCGGCAATTTGCACAATGACTGTATTAATGATGTTATTCAAGTAGTATGGACTTGTCACTGAACCATTCACAAAGTGTAGGGCAATTCTCTATTGACTAGACACACCTGCCCACACTGTAAACACATCAAACTCGTTTGGCTGATGCATAGTTCTCTCCTTGACGTCTACAACATTTTTGGTGGCTATCATTTCTGCTCAGCGTGAATAGACTTTCATCAGTAAAAAGCACTGAGGCCCACTGGTCCCTCATCCAGCAGAGATGCTCCCTGGCCCATGCAAGAAGATGACGCCTGTGGTAAAGTACTCTTGCAGGTCATCTAGCACGCAGACTACACTGATATAAATGGTTTTCAATGGTCCGACATGACACTTGGGTGCCTCTTACCTCCCTTAAATGTGCCCGGAGTTGTGTGGCATTCATCATGTGTGGGATGTGGCCAAAGGACATCCACTTCTATGCATTTCTGTGACTCTTCCAGTATCTCTGTTTCTCTGTTGCAACAGATTTATTTAACCAATCACTGGTAACAGGAGTCATCCCAAAAGATTGGAAATTAGCAAATGTTGTGCCCATTCACAAGAAAGGCAGTAGGGAGGAAACGGGCAACTACAGGCCAATAAGCCTGACATCAATAGTGGGGAAATTAATGGAAACCATACTTAAGGAGAGGATTGTGGAACATCTAAAGTCCCATGGATTGAAAGATGAAAAACAGCATGGGTTTACTTCAGGGAGATTATGTCAAACTAATCTTATTGATTTTTTTGATTAAGTGACTAAAATATTAGATGGCGGAGGTGCAGTAGACATCGCTTATCTAGACTTTAGTAAGGCTTTTGATACTGTCCCACATAGAAGGCTTATGTCACGGTGGGGAGTGGGGGAAACCCCCCACCGTGCGGTGTCAAAGGGCAAAGCGAGGCTAGAGCACGACTAACCTCCATGCAACAAGCCTAGGCTAAATAGCTCCAAGAGTCCACACCTAGTCAGGAAATTAACACCACACTCACCAAACAGCATGAAGAATCACCTAAGGGGACGTGCATGTGCAAACCGAAAACTACTCATTGCCCCCGGCAACCAGTCTGCACGGCAACCGCGTCATGGTAAAACAATATGACCGTGACAGCTTATCAATAAATTGATTTGTGCTTGGACTCCCATATTGTTGAATGGATTAGGCAGTGGCTCAGGGACAGACAACAGAGGGTTGTAGTCAATGGAGTATATAAAGACCATGGTCTTGTTACCAGTGGGGTACCTCAGGGATCTATTCTGGGACCCATATTGTTTAATATCTTTATCAGCGAAATTGCAGAAGGGTTCGATGGTAAGGTGTGTCTTTTTGCTGATGACACAAAGATTTGTAACAGGGTTGATGTTCCTGGAGGGATACACCAAATGGAAAAGGATTTAGGAAAACTAGAAGAATGATCAAAAATCTGGCAACTAAAATTTAATGTTGATAAGTTCAAGATAATGCACCTGGGGCGTAAAAACCCAAGAGCAGAATATAAAATCAGTGATACAGTCCTAACCTCAGTATCTGACGAAAGGGATTTCGGGATCATTATTTCAGAATACTTAAGGTAGGCAGACAATGTCATAGAGCAGCAGGAAATGCTAGCAAAATGCTTGGGTGTATAGGGAGAGGCATTACCAGTAGAAAGAGGGAGGTGCTCATGCGGCTCTACCTAGCACTAGTGAGACCTCATTTGGAGTATAGTGCTCAGTGCTGGAGACCATATCTCCAGAAGGATATTGATACTTGGGAGAGAGTTCAGAGAAGAGCTACTAAACTGGTACATGGATTGCAGGATAAAACTTACCAGGAAAGATTAAAGGACCTTAACATGTATAGCTTGGAAGAAAGACGCCACAGAGGGGATATGATAGAAACCTTTAAATACATAAAGAGAATCAATGTGATGAGCACAGTGACGTCATTAGGGTATACATTATAAAGTTGAAAATTTTGTCGCAAGCGCCATGTTGCACAAGAATTTGCAACTTTATGCTGTGTTGGAAAGTGGACATGGTCAGCTGTGTTAATTAGTTTCACTCTAGATTTATCACTGTATTAGTAGGGTGGTGATGAAAACTGGAGTAGCTTTTCAAGACAACAGTATAAGGTTTAACAGTGTACCATATTTATCAAACGTGCAATGTTTGATGAATTTAGCTCAAAGTATACCAATGCAGACAGTTTACTGATGTATGGTCCCACCGTTTCACCATGACACAACATCTGATTGGGGATGCTTGATACTTTATTGATATATATTTTTTTTCTGATTCAAAGGAATCCAGCAGATAAAAACCCTTTGTATGCCTCAAAGGTTGCATGGAGCTATAATACAGTGGTGTCCATGAGCCCAAAGACTGGGAATACAGTAAATTTACACCAGCAATATGCGAGTATAGTGAATTTAAAACGCGGTTGAAATTAGGACTTAAAAAAGGGAACCTGTCACCGGGATTTTGTGTATAGAGCTGAGGACATGGGTGGCTAGATGGCCGCTAGCACAATCCGCAATACCCAGTCCCCATAGCTCTGTGTGCTTTTATTGTGTAAAAAAAAGATTTAATACATACAGTATGCAAATTAACCTGAGATGAGTCCTGTACGTGAGATGAGTCAGGGGGAAAAAAAAGTCTAAATCAATTAAAAAAGTATATTAGAAAAATTATTTTAGAGCCTTTTGGACATTTAAAAAAAAGTTTAATAAAGTTTACTCTTTAACATAATACACACCTAACATACATAGCATAGGATTTAAAAACCTTTTCCTCATTTTTTAAACCAAATGTAGGACTAATCCTTCGCTTCTTTGTTTCTTCAGTGTTTTCTACATACTGTATAACAGGGTTCAGCAACTTTCAGCACTCCAGCTGTTGTGAAACTACAACTCCCAGAATTCTCCATTCACTTCTGCGGCAGTTGAGAGAACAGTTGAGCAGGTGTGTATACTGGGAGTTGTAGTTTCACAACAGCTGGAATGCCGAAGGTTGCTGACCTCTGCTGTATACTATACAAAGCTTATGCAGTGTTTACTTCCAGGGAATCAGATTTTACCAACTGGATTATATTTGTTACAATTCATTATGGCTTTGTAACATAATCTATGTTATGATAAAGGATTAACCCCTTGAGGACACAGCCAATTTTAATCTTAACCCCATAAGGACGTAGGGCGTACCGGTACGTCCTAACTTTAAATTGCGATTCCGGCGCCGCAGGGGTTAATCAGAACGGGATGCCGGCTGAAATCATTCAGCCGGCATCCTGTAACAACGCCGGGGGGGGAGGGGGAGGGGTCGCCGTATCGGCGATCGCAGAAAACCGCAGGTCAGTTCAGACCTGCGGTTTTCTGCGTTTCCGGTCCATTCGAGTCTCCGGTGACCCGATGATACGGAAAAAGACTGTGATCGGTGGTGTGATTATACACCACCAATCTCAGTACGAAGATTTGAAGAGGCGGTGCTAGCCCTGGTGCTGAATGCTGCTGTCCAGGGTGCTGATTGGTGCAGGGGAGAGAGGCGCAAGATTCAAACTTCCTGCACTCCTCTCTCCCTCCTCTTCCTGTTCTGCACGAGCACCCTGCAGCACCGTCCAGCACCAGCTCCTGAGTCCCCCTAATCGGCATCCATCACCCTCCTGCACCCATCGCCATCCAGGTAGGTTAGGGTCAGTGAGGGAGAGGCACCATTAAGCAGGGATAGAAGGGAAAAGTTAGTTAGGAAAAAAAAAGTGGGGTTTACTGAAAATGACTTTTTTTGTTTTTTTTTCAGTAACCCACTGATGAATCTGATGGTGGAGCAGACGAATCTGTACGCCCAACAGTTCGTCGCTCAAAACCCGGGCTAATTTTGGGCTAGAACCGGTCAGTGCAGCCGAGATGAGGACATTTTGGGGCCTCATGCTGCATATGGGTCTAGTGCAAAAACCCAGTGTCAGGCAATACTGGAGTGGGGACGTCCTATACCAGACCCCACTCTACAGTATGGTCATGACACGTCCCAGGTTTGAGGCTATCCAGAAATGTCTGCATTATTCCGATAATGCAGCATGTCCCCCCCCCCCCGAGGTGATCCTGCCTATGACCGTCTGTATAAGATACGGCCGGTCATCGATCACTTTGGGGCCAAATTCATGGAGGCCTACGTACCTGGAAGGGAGGTCGCAGTTGATGAGTCTCTCGTTGCGTTCAAGAGGAGACTCAGTTTCCGCCAATACATTCCCACAAAGCAGGCGAGGTATGGCGTGAAGCTATACAAAATTTGTGAGAATACCTCAGGGTGCACTTACAAATTTAGTGTGTACGAGGGGCAAGATTCCCGTATTCAACCCCCAGAATGTCCCCCCACTCTGGGTGTTAGCGGGAAACTCGTGTAGGACCTTATGTACCCACTGCTGGAAAACGGTTACCACTTGTATGTGGATACATTTTATACCAGCATTCCCTTGTTCAGGTCCCTTGCCGCCACATCCACGTTCGCTTGTGGGACCGAGCGGAAAAATCAACGTGGCCTCCCTGCCTACCCCCTCCAGGTACCTATCCCCAGGGGTGAGACCCGTGCCCTTACCAGTGGAAACCTGTTGCTGGTAAGGTATAAGGACAAGAGGGATGTCCTTATGCTGTCCACAATCCACGGTAACAGCACTACCCCGGTCTGTGCGAGGTACTGCGGGAACGGTCCTCAAGCCCGATTGTATCGTCGACTACAATCGGTATATGGGAGGAGTTGATCTCTCTGATCTAGTCCTCAAGCCATATAATGCCATGCGCAAAGGCATGGTACAAAAAAGTTGCGGTCTACTTGGTAAAGGTTGCCATGTACAACTCTTTTGTACTATCCCGAAGCGCTGGCAGCACAGGGACATTCCTCCAGTTCTATGAGGCAGTCCTCAAGGCCCTGATCTTTTCGGACCGGGAAAGAGCAGGCTGGAGTACCACGGGAACTGGAGGCACCCGGATCGTCCCTGGCCAACACTTTCCAGGTGTGGTTCCCCATACTGGAAAGAAGGGACGAACCCCAAAAAAGTGCAGAGTGTGTCGCAGGAGGGGGATACGGAAGGACACCACCACTCAGTGCGACACGTGCCCGATCATCCGGGCCTCTGCGTTATCGATTGCTTCAGGGAGTATCACACTTCCATGGAGTACTACATTTTTCTAATCCCCAACAGTCCCCTAGAGAACATAAAAAACTATGGCTCTCAGACTTTGGAGACACGGAAACAATTTTTCCCCCCCAAAAAAATATTAGTTTTAGTGCAGGCATCCTCAAACTGCGGCCCTCAAGATGTTGTAAAACTATAACTCCCAGCATGCTCAGACAACCTACAGCCATCAGCAGGGCATGGTGGGAATTGTAGTTTTACAACATCTGGAGGGCCGCAGTTTTAGGATGCCTGCTTAGTGTCTCCAAAGTCTGAGAACCATACATATTGGGCATCGTCGCATGCGTAAAGGTCGTCGCTATAAAAATAACATTTGACCAAACCCCTCGGATGAACAGCGTTAAAAATATAAAATAAAAAACGGTGCCAAAACACAAATTTTTGGGCAAAATTTCCATTTGAATCCTTTTTTCCGGTAATAAAGCAAGGGTTAACAGCCAAACAAAACAAAATATTTATTGCCCTGATTCTGTAGTTTGCAGAAACACCCCATATGAGGTCGTAAATGGCTATATAGCCGCACGGCAGGGCATAGAACGAAGGGAACTCCATATGGTTTCTGGAAGGCAGATTTTGATGGACAGTTTATTTTTTGACACCATGTCCCATTAGAAGCGCCCCCTGATGTAGCCTAGACTACAAACTTCAAAAAAGTGACCCCATCTAAGAAACTACACCCCTCAAGGTATTCAAAAGTTACTTTACAAACTATGTTAACCCTTTAGGTGTTCCACAAAACTAAATAGCAAATGTAGAAACAATTTTAGAATTAAAATTTTTTGTTACCTTGCCTCAAGAAAGAGTAATATAGAGCAACAAAAAATCATATTTGCCCCTAAAATAGTCCCAAAACAACAACCACCTTATCCCGTAGTTTCCTAGATGGGGTCACTTTTATGGAGTTTCTACTCTAGGTGTGCATCAGGGGGCTTGAAAGGGTACATGGTGTAAATAAACCAGTCCAGCAAAATCTGCCTTCCAAAAACCATATGGCGTTCCCCTTCTTCTATGTCCTGCCGTTTAGCCAAATAGTAGTTTACGACCACATATGGGGTGTTTCTGAAAACTACAGAATCAGGGCAACCCATTTTGAGTTTTGTTTGGCTGTTAACCCATTTTTTCCAGTAATAAAGTAAGGGTTAAAATGGAAAATTTTCAAAAAAATTGTTGTTTGTAAACCCAGATTTGAATACCTTGAGGGGTGTACTTTCTTAGATGGAGTCCCGTTTTTAAATTTCTATTCTAGGGGTGCAACAGGGGGCTTCAAATGGGACATGGTATAAACAAAACCAGTCCTGCAAAATCTGCCTTCCAAAACCCATATGGTGTTCCCCTCTTTCTATGTGCTCCCATTTGGCCAAACAGTAGTTTACGACCACATATGGGGTGTTTTTGCATACTACAGAATCAGGGCAACCCACATTGAGTTTTGTTTGGCAGTTAACCCTTGTTTTATTCCTGGAAAAAATTGATTATATTGGAAAATTTTCAAAAAAATTGAAATTTCTAAATTGTTTCTCCATCTGCCATTAACTCTTGTGGAACACCTAAAGGGTTAACAAAGTTTGTAAACCCAGTTTTGAATACCTTGAGGGGTGTACTTTCTTAGATGGAGTCACTTTTTTGAAATTTCTATTCTAGGGGTTCAACGGGTGGCTTCAAATGGGACATGGTATAAACAAAACCAGTCCAGAAAAATCTGCCTTGCAAAACCCATATGGTGTTCCCCTCCTTCTATGTCCTCCCATTTGGCCAAACAGTAGTTTACGACCACATATGGGGTGTTTCTGCAAACTACAGAATCAGGGCAACCCATTTTGAGTTTTGTTTGGCAGTTAACCCTTGTTTTTTTCCAGGAAAAAATTGATTATATTGGAAACATTTTCAAAAACTCAATATTCTTAAAATTTATGTCCATTTGCCATAAAGTCTTGTGGAAGACCTAAAGGGTTAAAAAAGTTTATAAAAACATTTTTGAAAACCTTGAGGGATGTAGTTTCTAGAATGGGGTCATTTTTGGGTGGTTTCTATTATGTAAGCCTCACAAAGTGACTTGAAACCTGAACTGGTCCATAAAAAGTGGGATTTTGAAGATTTCTGAAAAATTGCAAAATTTGCTTCTAAACTTCTAAGCCTTGTAACATCCCCAAAAAATAAAACATCATTCCCAAAATGCTACAAACATGAAGTAGACATATGGGGAATGTAAAATCATCACAATTTTTGGGGGTATTACTATGTATTACAGAAGTAGAGAAAGTGAAACTTAGAAATTTGCTAATTTTTCCAAATTTTTGGTAAATATGGTATTTTTTTATGCAAAAAAAATTAACTTTTTTGACCCAATTTTAGCAGTGTCATGAAGTACAATATGTGACGAAAAACAATCTCAGAGCGGCCTGGGTAAGTCAAATTGTTTTAAAGTTATCAGCACTTAAAGTGAAACTGGTCAGATTTGCAAAAAATGGTTAAGTCCTTAAGGTGAAATAGGGCTGAGTCCTTAAGGGGTTAAAGGGGCTGTGTCAATTCAGCAAATAGCATTTGTTATGTAGAAAAGTTAATACAAGCTACTTACTAAAGTATTATCATCTTTGTTGGCTAGATTCATTTTTCCATCACTTAATACACTGCTGATTACAACCTCCCTGCAATCCATCAGTGGTGGCTGTGCTTGCACACTATAAAAAAAAACTGCCTATGTGAGCTACCACGGTCTTGACCACCAGAGAGACCAGCACTTTTTCCTATAGTGTGCAAGCACGGCCACTGCTGATGGATTTCAGGGTGGTCATAACCATGAAAACAAGCAGTGTATCATGCAATGGAAAAATGAATCTAGCCCGCAAAGGAAGCAATATGATTAATAAAAATACATTAATAAGTGGCTTTTATTATCTCTTTCTCTACATGATCAATGCCACTTGCTGAAGTGACACAACCCCTTTAAGTTCTGAGGTCTGATATGGGGATCCAAATACAACTTTGTTTTGGTGGTATTTGATTGCTGCTGAGATTTTTCGTTTTTCTTATAATATTCAAAATAGACCGCAATTTTCTTTAAAAAAAGTGTATTTTTAACTTTTTCTGGTAAAATTGTTCAAATATAATTGCATTCCTATACAAGTTTGTGTCAGAATTTATTGTGCTACATGTCTTTGATTAAAAAAAATCCAATAAATGTATATTTATTAGTCTGCGCAAAAGTTATAGCGTTTACAAACTATGGTACAAAAATGTGAATTTCCGCATTTTGAAGCAGCTCTGACTTTCTGAGCACCTGTCATGTTTCTTGAGGTTCTAGAATGCCAGGATAGTATAAATACCCCCAAATGACACCATTTTAGAAAGAAGACACCCAAAGTATTCGCAGAGGGGCATGGTGAGTTCATGTATGATTTAATTTTTTTCCACAAGTTAGCGGAATATGACACTTTCTGAGGAAAAAAATAATAATAATAAAGTTTCCATTTCTGCTAACTTCCGGCAAAATTTTTTTAAAAATCTCCCACGGACTCACTATGCCCCTCTGTGAATACCTTGGGGTGTCTACTTTCCAAAATGGGGTCATTTGTGGGGTGTGTTTACTGTTCTGGCATTTTGGGCGGGGCTAAATTGTGAGCAACCCTGTAAAGCCTAAAGGTACTCGTTGGACTTTCGGCCCCTTTACGCACCTAGGCTGCAAAAAAGTGTCACACATGTGGTATCGTCGTACTCAGGAGAAGTAGGGCAATGTGTTTTGGGGTGTATTTTTACATGTACCCATGCTGGGTGAGAGAAATATCTCTGTAAATTGACAACTTTGTATAATTTTTTTTTAAAGTTGTCATTTACTGAGATATTTCTCACACACAGTATGGGTATATGTAAAAATACACCCCAAAACCTACTTCTTCTGGGTACGGCAATACCACATGTGTGACACTTTTTTGCAGCTTAGGTGCACAAAGGGGCCCAAATTCCAATGAGTACCTTTAGGATTTCACAGGGCATTTTTACGCATTTGGATTCCAAACTACTTCTCACGCTTTAGGGCCCCTAAAATGCCACGGAAGTATAAATACTCCATTAGTGACCCCATTTTGGAAATAAAACACCCCAAGGTATTCCGTGAGGGGCATGGCGATTTCATAGAAGTTTTTTTTTTCGCACAAGTTAGCGGAAAATGATTTTTTTTTTCTTACAAAGTCTGATATTCCACTAACTTGTGACAAAAAAATAAAAATTTGCATGAACTCGCCATGCCCCTGACGGAATACCTTGTAGTGTCTTCTTTCCAATATGGGGTCACTTATGGGGTATTTATACTGCCCTGGCATTTTAGGGGCCCTAAAGCGTGAGAAGAAGTCTGGAATCCAAATGTCTAAAAATGCCCTCCTAAAAGGTACTCATTGGAATTTGGGCCCCTTTGCGCACCTAGGCTGCAAAAAAGTGTCACATATGTGGTATCGCCGTACTCAGAAGAAGTAGGGCAATGTGTTTTAACGTGTCTTTTCACACATACCCATCCTGTGTGTGAGAAATATCTATGTAAATGACAACTTTAAAAAAAAAAATTATACAAAGTTGTCAATTTACGGAGATATTTCTCTCATCCAGCATGGGTAAATGTAAAAATACACCCCAAAACACATTGCCCTACTTCTTCTGAGTACGGCGATACCACATGTGTGACACTTTTTTGCAGCCAAGATACGCAAAGGGGCCCAAATTCCAATGAGTACCTTTAGGATTTCACAGGGCATTTTTACGCATTTGGATTCCGTGAGGGGTATGGTGAGTTCATGTAAGATTTAAATTTTTGGCACAAGTTAGTGGAATATGAGACTTTGTAAGAAAAAACAAAACAAAAAAACTTCCGCTAACTTGTGGCAAAAAAAATCTTCTATGAACTCGCCATGCCCCTCAAAAGTGATCTTTATAGCGCCGCAGCGATTTTACGGTGTTTTTGCAGTGATCATTAAAAAAAAATTGTGTCACTGCGGTGGGGCGGACTGAACGCAAGTGTGCGCACAAGATCAGGCCTGATCGGGTGAACACTGCGTTTTTTTGTAGAGCCTAAGGTGACCCTAATGTACTGATATAGATCTGATTGCGATCAGTCTTGATCACTTACAGATACTATATAGTACTAGTGCTGATTAGCGACAGCGATGACGCTAATCAGCGACTAATCAGTGACTGCGGTGCGGTGGGCTGGACGCTAACTACCTAACAAGTAGCTAACTAACTGGCGGTGATAAGGGACCCTTAGGCCCCATTCACACATCCGCAATTCTGTTCCGCATTTTGTGGAACGGAATTGCGGACCCATTCATTTCTATGGGGACAGACTTTGTCCCGCTCGGATCCGGAATTGCGGATCTGCACTTCCGGGTCCACACTTCCGTTCCGCAAAAATATAGAACATGTCCTATTCTTGTCTGCAATTGCGGACAAGAAAAGGCATTTTCTATTTAGTTCTGGCAATGTGCGGATCCGCAAAATGCGGAAAGCACATTGCCGGTGTCCGTGTTTTGCAGATCCGCGGATCTGTGGATCCGCAAAACACATACGGACGTCTGAATGGAGTCTTACAGGGGGGTGATCAATGACAGGGGGGTGACAGAGGGTGATCAGGGAGTCTATATGGGGTGATCAGGGGTTAATAAGTGACAGGGTGTGTGTGTGTATTGTAGTGTGGTGCTTGGTGCTACTTACAGAGCTACCTGTGTCCTCTGGTGGTTGATCCAAGCAAAAGGGACCACCAGAGGACCAGGTAGCAGGTATATCAGACGCTGTTAACAAAACAGCGTCTAATATACCTTTCTGATGTGATTTTTTTAACATCTACAGCCTGCCAGCGAATGATCATCGCTGGCAGGCTGTAGTTTAACTTCTCAGCTGTGCACCGCTGTGAACGCGGGTCTCGCGAGATGACGCCAATAGGCGTCGCTGAGACCTGAGAGTGCCGCCGCACTGACGCCTCTCGGCATTAGTGTGACGGCAGGAGGTTAAAGGGGTTCTGCACTTTGTCCTCTGGATAGATCATCAGCTTCTGATCGGCAGGGGTCCAACACCCGGGACCCCCGCCGGTCAGCTGTTTGAGAAGGCAGCGGCGCTCCAGCAGCGCCACGGCCTTTTAACTGTTTACCGCTGGCCCAGTGACGTCACGACTAGTATCAACTAGCGTGGGCGGGGCTAATCTCTGTTCACTTGAATGGAGCTTAGCCCCGCCCATGCTAGTTGATACTAGTTGTGACGTCACTGTGCCGCTGGTAAACAGTGAGAAGGCCGCGGCGCTGCTGGAGCGCTGCTGCCTTCTCAAACAGCTGATCGGCTGGGGTCCCGGGTGTCGGACCCCCACCGATCATCAGTTAAAACAAAGTGCAGAACTCTTTTAAGGATCTGATATGGGGTCTTATCTGAGATCTGATATGGAGTCTGATCTGAGGTATGATATGGGAGTCTGAATTGGTTTGTTATAAGAGGGGTTTGATCTGAGAATTTGATATCGGAGTCTGATCTGAAAGGTAAGGGGGTAATTTTTTTGTACTGGCACACATTATAAGGAGGTATTTTTTGTACTAGCACACATTGTAAGGGTTTTTTTTTGCACTGGCGCACATTGGATGGGGGTATTTTGGTAATAGTGCACAATATAGGGAGGTATTGTTTGTACTGGCACACATTATAAGGGGGGATTTTTTGTACTGGTGCAAATTATATGGGGTTAATTTTTATACTGGCACACCTTATAAGGTGGTATTTTTTGTATTGCTGCACATTGTAAGGGAGTATTTTTTCTACTGGCATACATTGTAAGGGGGTATTTTTTCTACTGGAACACATTATAAGGGGGTATTTTTTGTATTGGCACACATTGTAAGGGGGTATTTTTTGTACTGGTCTATATTGTAAGGGGGTATGTTTGTAATGGTGCACTTTGTAAGGGGGTATTTTTTGTACTGGCGCACATTGTAAGGGGGTATTTTTGTAATGGTGCACATTATAAGTTTTTTTTTGTACTGGCACACATTATAAGCAGAATTATTACTACTGGGGCACTACAGGGAACATAATTACTAGTATGGGCACAATGGAGGCATAATAACTATTGGGGGGCACTGTGCACTCTGGGAGATAATTATTTCTATTGGTGGTACTTTGGTGAGCAGTATTACTGAGGGGGCACCCTAGCACAGTATCAGCTTAGCACAATTATTTCTGGGGAAAATTATGTTTATACTATTAGTGTCAGGGACACTATTTGCTGGGCGCAGTTATTTTTTTAGGGCACTGTGTACCAATAAGTATTGAAGGGGGCAGTATCCTTATGGTACTAGTATTTTCAGGGGGATTATCTGTTTCTGCAGTATAGTATTGGGGAGAACAGTAGCCATAGTATTGGGGGTGGCAGGAAGGGGTGTTCAGAAGGTGGGAGGATGATGGAAAAGTAGGAAACTCTGCAGAGACAAGAGATGGCTGAAAGAAATCATTATGGTGATCTGGTCGGAAAGGAGAAAATGAGGAAAGAAAATATCTACATCAGAGGAGAGGTCACTGGATGTAAGAGGTATGTGGCGCTGAATTGCCCTGTAGGTTTTGTAGCGCTGTATGTAATGTTTTCCTAGGATGTCTTTAACAGTAGGGCTGGAGGGAGGTGGTTAGGTTGAGAATTTGGCATGGGGAAGGGGTGCTGTTTCAATTTTTACCACAGCCAGCAGAAAGGCTAGGTGCACTCCTGCTTCTTGGCACAAATCACTGAGGAACCTGCACTCTTGCATCAGGGCCCATAAGCCTTTAGCTACACCCCTGGCTGGGCCTCAAAGGCTCCCGTAGCTGCCGGGCCTCAAGGCCTTTGAAAGACTCGGGGCTGCCATGGCAACCATCAGGATCCAGCCATCACAGTGTGAGGACCCGATGAGATGAGAAAGAGAGCCCTCTCCCTCTGTGAGCCCCTTATATACCATGGTCAGCTTTGATCATGACATATAGGGTGTTAATTGACCAATATTGGTGTTTTCAGTGATGCTGGATGCAGGCTTTCAATAACAGCCAGGCCCATGCAGATGATGGAGTAGGTGCGTGTTGGGAAAGGTTAACTACAGGATGAGATTGCGCATCCTAATGCAGCAGGGACCCACTGCTTAGGATGAGAATCCTCGTCCTGCATCGTTAAAGGGCATCTGTCAGCAGATTTGTACCTATGAAACTGGCTGACCTGTTACATGTGCACTTGGCAGCTGAAGGCATCTGTGTTGGTCCCATGTTCATATGTGCACGCATTTCTGAGAAAAACTATGTTTTAATATATGCAAATGAGCCTCTAGGAGCAATGACGGCGTTGCTATTATACCAAGAGGCTCCACTTTCTCTGCAACAGTCACGTCCTCTGTGCTATGGCAGGGCCAGGTGTGATGATGTTTTCTCTGCCTGGTCCTATCAATTAGGGCTATTCAGACGGCCGTAGTGCTTTGCGGATCCGCAATTTGCATATCCGCAAAACAAGGATACCGGCCATGCGCGTTCCGCAATTTGCCCGCAACCATAATAGAAAATGCCTATTCTTGTCCGCGGACAAGAATAGGACATGTTCTATCTTTTCTGCGGAGCTGTGGTACGGAAATAAGGGATGCGGACAGCACACGGTGTGCTGGCCGCATTTTTTGAGGGCCCATAGAATTGAATGGATTGCGGAACGGGTGCTGATCCGTTCATACGGCTGTGTGAATGAGCCCTTAAAGTGCAGAGGGTGCGGCAGTTGCAGAGAAAGCAGGGCCTCTAGGTGTAATGGCAATGCCCCCATTGTTCCTAGAGGCTCAGTAGGACCAACACAGATGCCTTCAGCTGCCAAGCGCACACGCAGCAGGTCAGTTTCATAGGTACATTAATAACCACATAGCTGATACATTAAATTATGCTTGCTGATGTGCATTTTCTTTCTGTGGGTGGCTCAGTAGGGCTGATTTGTTAATACTCATGGTATTACTATACAATTAAACATACCTCCCATCTTTAGAAAATAAGGAAGAGGGATATTATGTGGGAAAAAAATTCTGCACTGGGCCACACATCTAACTCCACCCAAAACATAACTAATCACCTAATCCCACCCAGTCCCCTAAATGCCCCCACATAGAAATGATTCCCCCTTTATGTAACCACACAGTAGTTATGCCAGCAATGTACCTCCTTCACAGATTATTCCCAGATGTGTGCCCCATTACATTACAGTAGCGATGCCCAGATATATGCCCCTTACAGTAGCGATGCCCAAATATGTGCCCCCTCATAGTAGTTATGCCCAGATATGTGCACCATCACAGTAGTTATGTCTACTTTTTTCCCCATCACATTAGCGATGACCAGATATGTGGCCCCTCACAGTAATATGCCCAGTTGTGCCCCCTAACAGTAATTTGCCTAGCTGTGGCCCCTCACATTAATATGCCCAGTTATGTGCCCCTTCACAGTAGTTATGCCCAGATATATGCCCAGTTATCTGCCCTCTCAAAGTAATATTCCCAGCTGTTCTCCCTCACAGTAAAATGCCCAGCTGTGCCCCCTCAGAGTAATATGCCCTGCTGTGCCCCTCACAGTAGTTATGCCCAGTTATGTGCTTCCTCACAGTAGTTATGCCCAGTTATATGCACCCTCAAAGTAATATGCCCAGGACTCTGCCTCCTCACAGTAATATGCCCAGTTATGTACCTCATCACAGTAATATGCCCAGCTGTGCCCCTTCACAGTATTGTGCCCAGTTGTGCCCCCCTGACAGTAATATGCCCAGGACTATTCCCCCTCACAGTAATATGCCCAGTTGTGCCCTCTCACAGTAATATGCCCAGTTGTGTCCCCTCACAGTATTATGCTCAGTTGTGGTCCCCTGACAGTAATAAGCCCAGGAATGTGCCCCCTGGACAGTAATATGCCCAGTTGTGCCCACTCACAGTATTATGCCCAGCTGTGCCCCCTCACAGTAATATGCCCAGCTGTGCCCCCCTCACAGTAATATGCCCAGCTGTGCTCCCCTCACAGTAATATGCCCAGCTGTGCCCCCCTCACAGTAATATGCCCAGATATGTGCCCCCTCACAGTAATATGCCCAGTAAAATGCCCCCTTCACAGGCAGTAAAAAAACAAACAACAAACTCCAGATACTCACCTCATTCCCCAGCAGCACAGACGGAGCTGCCAGACCCGTCCCCTGCTCAGACCTGCAGTGTAGAGCGCAGGCAGAGGGGAGGAATGGTGGAGCAGGGAACCGACCGACGGCTCATGCTTCATCAATACAGGCAGCTGTCTCTGTGTCCTATGGAAGCAGTGACAGCTGCCAGAGAGTGGGACATTCCTCCCTCGTACCGGGACCATGAAACGGCCACTGAGATCCAGGACTGTCCCACCAGATCCAGGACGGTTGGGAGGTATGCATTAACCTCTTAGTGACCAATCTGTTTGGGCCTGTTTTGTTATGTACCCCAAAAGGGTGCCATTGAATAATACAATCCATAACAAACACCTTTTACAAATATCCAAAAGGGAAATTAAAATAACTATTTCTCTCAGAATGTGATCATTGAATAAACATGTGAAAACCAAAATCACTTCATTCCAAAGGTTTAAAATAGGCTGCGAGCATAAGGCCTCATTCACAGGACTGTATCCCTTTTGCCATCCACAAACTGCGGATCTGCAAAATATGGTTATTGTATGTGTGTCATCTGCATTTTTTGGAGACCCATTGACTTCAGTGGGTCAGTGGACTGCATTTTGCAGACTATAATAGGACATGCTCTCTAACTTGCAGAGTGGGCATACAGATGCAGACAGCACTCATATGTCATCCGTGTGCTGTCCGCATTTATATAGCCTCAGGCAATAATTATCATAAAAGAATAAAAGAACATATACTCATCTATTTCACCCCCAGTAGCGGTCAAGTGGAATATATGACCATGTCATCTCTGCAGCCAAACAAACAGAGCCAGGTGGAGAGGTGTGGAGCTATGGCGCTTGGAAGCAGCAGTGAAATATGTGAGTATATACTAGTGCATTGATGGCTAACCTCCGATACAGCTGTGTTGAAACTACGACTCCCAGCATGCTCCATTCATGAGTTCTGAGAACGGCCAAGCAAGTGTACATCTTGTGAAAAAGTTGAATATTGTAGGCTCAAGGTGCCACACTCTAATCAGCTAATTAACACAAAAAAACTGAAAATGTTTCCTAAACCTTTAAATAGTCCTTCAGTCTAATTCAGTAGGCTACACATTCATGGGAAAGACTGCTGACTTGACAGTTGTCCAGATGACAAGGAGTGGATGGGGGGATTCACAAGGAGTGAATGGTGGCTTGACTCAGTGCTTCAAAAGCCACAGACATATCCAGGACATGGGCTTCAACTGTTGCATTCCTTGAGTCAAGCCACTCATGACCCAGAGACAATGTCACAAGCGTCTGGACTGGACTGTTGCTCAGTGGTCCAAACTCCTAGTTTCAGACATAGGCGTCACTACAGGGGGGCCTAGGTTATTCCTTGCCCCCCCATGTGCCCCCCCCCCCCCCCGCTGATTCCCCTTTAAAACACTGGCCGCAACGCCGACGCCTGGGTCCAGTAGCGTGCCTGCTCTCAGGGGGGTGCCAGAACAGAAGCAATGAGCGCTTCCATCAATACAGATGGAAGTGCACATTGCCTTTCCCTTTATAAGATGCAGTGCATCTTATAAAGGGAATACTAGTGAGCGCTAATGGAAGTGCTCACTAGTCTGTAGGAGGAGGGGGAAGAGAAGCGCTGGGAGCGGTGTACAGTACTTACCCCTCCTGCTGCTTGCTCTTCTCAGGGCCCGTGCTGGTGTGTCCTGGCTGCCTACAGCGTCAGGCCGTACAGAGCCCACTCTGACCAGATGCTGCAGGAGGTCAAGTGACTGCAGTGCGGGCCCTGAGAAGAGAAGACAGACAGGACAGGGAGAGTGGCTGCAGGAGAGGTAAGTTATTTTATTATTTTAAAGTCTGATCTGGGGTCTGATGGAGAGGTCTGACTGGGGGGGGGGGGGTCTGATGGAGAGGTATAACTGGGGGAGTCTGATGGAGAGGTCTGATTGGGGGGTCTGATGGAGAGGTCTGACTGGGGGGGATCTGATGGAGTGGTCTGACTGGGGGGGGGGGGGTCTGATGGAGAGGTCTGACTGGAGGGGGTCTGATGGAGAGGTCTGACTTTGGGGGTCTGATGGAGAGGTCTGACTGAGGGGGGTCTGATGGAAAGGTCTGACTGAGGGGGGTCTGATGGAAAGGTCTGACTGAGGGGGGTCTGATGGAAAGGTCTGACTGAGGGGGTCTGATGGAGAGCTCAAACTGGGGGGTCTGATGGAGAGTTCTGACAGGGGGGTCTGATGGAGAGGTCTGATTGGGGGGGTCTGATGGAGAGGTCTGATTGGGGGGGTCTCATAGAGAGGTCTGACTGGGGGGGTCTGATGGAGAGGTCTGACTGGGGGGTCTGATGGAGAGGTCTGACTTTGTGGGGATCTGATAGAGAGGTCTGACTGGAGGGGGTCTGATGGAAAGGTCTGACTGGGGGGGGTTTGATGGAGAGGTCTAACTGGGGGGTCTGATAGAGAGGTCTGACTGAGGGAGGTCTGATTGGGGGGTCTGACTTGGGGGTCTGATGGAAATGTCTGACTGGGGGGGTCTGATGGATAGGTCTAACTGGGGGGTCTGATAGAGAGGTCTGACTGGGGGGGTCTGATTTGGGGTCTGATAGAGAGGTCTGACTGGGGGGGTCTGATAGAGAGGTCTGACTGGAGGGGGTCTGATGGAAAGGTCTGACTTGGGGGGTCTGATGGAAATGTCTGACTGGGGGGGATCTAAAGGAGAGGTCTAACTGGGGGGGTCTGATAGAGGGGTCTGACTGGGGGGGTCTGATAGAGAGGTCTGACTGGGGGGGGGGGTCTGATTGGGGGGTCTGATAGAGAGGTCTTACTAGGGAGGGTTGATGGAGAGGTCTGACTTGGGGGGGGGGGTCTGAAGGAGAGTCTGACTTGGGGGGGGGGGGGTCTGATGGAGAGGTCTGACTTGGGGGGTCTGATGGAGAGGTCTGACTTGGGGGGTCTGATGGAAAGGTCTGACTGAGGGGGTATAAATGAAGAGGTCTAACTGGGGGGTCTGGTGGAGAGGTCTGATTGGGGGGGTCTGATGGAGAGGTCTGACTGGGGGGTCTGATGGAGAGGTCTGACTTGGGGGGTCTGATGGAGAGGTCTAACTGGGGTGGATCTGATGGAGAGGTCTGACTGGGGGGTTCTGATGGAGAGGTCTGACTGGGGGGTTCTGATGGAGAGGTCTGACTGGGGGGTTCTGATGGAGAGGTCTGACTGGGGGGTTCTGATGGAGAGGTCTGACTGGGGGGGTTCTGATGGAGAGGTCTGACTGGGGGGTTCTGATGGAGAGGTCTGACTGGGGGGTTCTGATGGAGAGGTCTGACTGGGGGAGTCTGATGGAGAGGTCTGACTGGGGGGGCTGATGGAGAGGTCTGACTGGGGGTGGCTGATGGAGAGGTCTGACTGGGGGTGGCTGATGGAGAGGTCTGACTGGGGGGGTCTGATGGAGAGGTCTGACTGGGGGGGTCTGATGGAGAAGTCTGACTGGGGGGGTCTGATGGAGAGGTCTGACTGGGGGGGTCTGATGGAGAGGTCTGACGGGGGGGTCTGATGGAGAAGTCTGACTGGGGGGGTCTGATGGAGAGGTCTGACTGAGGGGGTCTGATGGAGAGGTCTGATGGGGGGGTCTGATGGAGACGTCTGACTGGGGGGGTCTGGAGAGGTCTGACTGGGGGTTCTGGAGGTCTGGCTGGGGGTCTGGAAGTCTGACTGGGGGGTCTGGAGGTCTAATGGGGTTTTATATGGGGGTCTTATGTGAGGTCTGATATTGGGTCGGGGTCTTACACGGAGGTCTAATGGGGGACTGATCTAAGGTTTAAAACTGGGGTCTTATATAGGGTCTGACATAGAGGTCTAAAGGGGGTTTGGTCTGAGATGGGGGGATCTCATTTGGGGTTTTATATGGGGGTCTGGTCTGAAAGGAAGAGGGGGATCTTTTTGTACTAGCGCACAATATAAAGGGGTGTTTTTGTACTGTACTGTGTGGTACCAGTATTTTCAGGGGGACTGTTTCTGCAGTATAGTGTTGGGAAGCACAGTGGACACAGTATTGGAGGTGGTATGATGGGGTGTTGAGAAGGTGGGAGGATGATGGAAAAGTAGGAAAATAAGGTGTAGGCTTGTTAAACTCTGCAGAGAGGAGATGCAGCTGAAAGAAGTCACCATGCTGGTCTGGTCTAACAGGAGAAAAAGAGGAAAGAGAATGTCTACATCAGAGAGGAGACGCCACTGGATGTAAGAGGTATGGGGCGCTGTATGACCCTGTACTCTCATATTTTGTAATCTTATTTATATATACTTTTTTCAGTAGTATGATTGAAGGGAACATGTCACCGGGATTTTGTGTATATTGCTGAGGACATGGGTTGCTAGATGGCCGCTAGCACGTCCCCAATATCCAGTGCCCATAGCTCAGTGTGCTTTTATTGTGTAAAAAAAAGTGATCTGATACATATGCAAATTAACCTGAGATGAGTCCTGTCCCTGACTCATCTCACATACAGGACTCATCTCAGGTTAATTTGCATATCTATCAAATCGTTTTTTTTTTTACACAATTAGGCCTCATGCACACGACTGTTGTGTGCATCCGTGGCCGTTGTGCCGTTTTCAGTTTTTTTTCGCGTACTCATTGACTTTCAATGGGTCCGTGGAAAAATCGGAAAATGCACCGTTTTGCAGCCGCATCCGTGATCCGTGTATCCTGTCCGTCCAAAAAATATGACCTGTCCTATTTTTTTGACAGACAACGGTTCACGGACCCATTCAAGTCAATGGGTCCGTGAAAAAACACGGATGCACACAAGATTGGCATCCGTGTCCGTGAAACGTGGCCGTAGGTTACTTTCATACAGACGGATCCGAAGATCCGTCTGCATAAAAGCTTTTTCAGATCTAAGTTTTCACTTCGTGAAAACTCATATCCGACAGTATATTCTAACACAGAGGCGTTCCCATGGTGATGGGGACGCTTCTAGTTAGAGTACACTACAAACTGTGTACAAGACTGCCCCCTGCTGCCTGGCAGCACCCGATCTCTTACAGGGGGCTGTGATCCGCACAATTAACCCATCAGGTGCCGCACCTGAAGGGGTTAATTGTGCGTATAGCCCCCTATAAGAGATCCGGGCAGACCCCCTCTCTCCCCAGTTTAAATTTCATTGGTGGCTAGTGCCGCCCCCCTTCCTCCCTCTATTGTAATCATTCATTGGTGGCACAGTGTGCACCCCCCCGGCCCCCCCTTTCCTCCCTCTATTGTAATAATTTGTTGGTGGCACAGTGTACGCCCCCCCCATCCCCCCCTTCCTCCCTCTATTGTAACAATTCGTTGGTGGCACAGTGTGCGCCCCCCCCCCGGCCCCCCCCTTCCTCCCTCTATTGTAATAATTCGTTGGTGGCACAGTGTGCGCCCCCCATCGGCCCCTCCTCCCTCTATAGCATTAACAACATTGGTGGCCAGTGTGCGCCCCTCCCCCGATCATTGGTGGCACATAGTTCCGATCGGAGTCCCAGTTTAATCGCTGGGGCTCCGATCGGTAACCATGGCAACCAGGACGCTACTGCAGTCCTGGTTGCCATGGTTACTTAGCAATAGTAGAAGCATCAATAGTAGAAGCATCATACAATAGTAGAAGCATCATACTTACCTGCTGGCTGCTGCGATGTCTGTGTCCGGCCGGGAGCTCCACCTACTGGTAAGTGACAGGTCTGTGCGGCGCATTGCTAAATGAACTGTCACTTACCAGTAGGAGGAGCTATAGAGGGAGGGGGGGGCCGATGGGGGGCGCACACTGTGCCACCAACGAATTATTACAATAGAGGGAGGAAGGGGGGGCCGGGGGGGCGCACCCTGTGCCACCAACAAATTATTACAATAGAGGGAGGAAGGGGGGGCCGCACACTGTGCCACCAACAAATTATTACAATAGAGGGAGGAAGGGGGGGCGGGGGGGCCGCACACTGTGCCACCAACCTATTATTACAATAGAGAGAGGGAGGGGGGGGACCTCACTGGCCACCAATGATATTCAAACTGGGGAGGGGGGTCTGCCCCCTGCTGCCTGGCAGCCCTGATATCTTACAGGGGGATATGATACGTACAATTAACCCCTTCAGGTGCGGCACCTGAGGGGTTAATTGTGCTGATCACGGCCCCCTGTAAGAGATCGGGTGCTGCCAGGCAGCAGGGGGCAGTCATGTACACAGTTTGTAGTATATTCTAACTAGAAGCGTCCCCATCACCATGGGAATGCCTCTGTGTTAGAATATACTGTCGGATATGAGTTTTCACGATCTAACTCATATCCGACAGTATATTCTAACATAGAGGCATTCCCATGGTGATGGGAACGCTTCAAGTTAAAATATACCATCGGATTGGAGAAAACTCAGATCCGGTATAAAAGGGACTCCTGACTTTACATTGAATGTCAATGGGGACTGATCCGTTTGAAATTGCACCATATTGTGTCAACGTCAAACGGATCCGTCCCCATTGACTTGCATTGTAATTCAGGATGGATCCGTTTGGCTCCGCACGGCCAGGCGGACACCAAAACAACTTTTTTTTCATGTCCGTGGATCCTCCAAAAATCAAGGAAGACCCACGGACGAAAAAACGGTCACGGACCTACGGACCCCGTTTTTGCGGACCGTGAAAAAACTACTGTCGTGTGCATGAGGCCTAAAAGCACACAGAGCTATGGGGACTGGATAGTGCAGACGTGCTAGCAGCCATCTAGCAACCCATCTCCTCAGCTCTATACACAAAATCCCGGTGACAGGTTCCCTTTAAGTGGTGAAAATTATTTGTGCCCCCCATTTTTGACAGTGGTATCTTATGTGCCCCCCCCCCCCCCCATAGATTGGTCCTAGAGTCGCCACTAGTTTCAGATAAAAAGTTAATTTTGCATTTTTATTTGGAAATCAAGGTCCTAGAGTCTGGAGGAAGAGTGGCACACAATCCAAGTTGCTTGAGGTCCAGTGTGACGTTTCCACAGTCCATAGTCCAAAGCCAGCGCAATCGTCTACCAGGAAATTGTAGAGAACTTCATGCTTCCCTCTGCCGACAAGCTTTATGGAGATGCTAATTTAATTTTCCAGCAGGACTTGGCACCTGCCCACACTGCCAAATGACCAATATTAACAACAATTACCAATAATATCCAAAGTATTACTATGCTTGATTGGCAAGCAAACTAGCTTGACCTAAACCCCATAGAGAATCTATGGGGTATTGTCAAGAGGAGAATGAGAGACACCATACCCCACAATGCAGATGAGCTGCTGAAGCTATTAAAGCAACCTCAGCAGTGCCATAGGCTGATCATCTCCATGCCACGCCTTATTGAGTGCATACACTGTACATACTTTTCAGTAGGCCAACATGTCTGTATTAAAAAATGTTTTTTAAATTGGTCTTCTATAATATTCTAATTTTCTGAGATACTGACTTTTGGGTTTTCATTAGATGTAAGAGATAATCATCAATATTAAAAACAATAAATGCTTGAAATAGATGCAAGATGAATCTATAGAATGTATGTGCCACTTTTTCAATTAAATTACTGAAATAAATAAACTTTTTGATGATATTCTAATTTATTGAGATGTACTAGTACATCAAAGACCTGCATTTTTCACTGGTCTTTGATAACTACTGTTCTGCCAGAGGATACCCCAAATTTCACATGTCCTGTCGTAAATTCGGTGCATCTTCCGCCACTCTGTGCGCCTAGATTGAAATCTACTCCAGTCCCTGACTGGAGTAGATTACATTGTCATCTACAAGCGGTGAACTTGTCGCAAAACGTGTGCCTTTTTTAATGCCAAAAACAGGCATAAACAATCTTGATAAATAACCCCCAGGGTCTAGAGTCATGTTCTCCAACCTTTGGCTCTCCAACTGTTGCAAAACTACAACTCCCTTCATGACCTGATGATGATGGGAGTTGTAGTTTTGCAACAACTGGAGAACCACAGATTAGAAATCGCTGATCTATTCTAGGCACGCTGTGAGTTTAACAGAACTCGTCAATGTTCTAAAAATGCCAAAATAGCTGCAGCACAACCTCACAGAAAAGATGCTTTCATGGAAAGCAACAGCGTGAATACCGGTCATGTGTTTCTACCTTTGTTTTTCCCTGTGGGGGTGAACAGGAAAAATATACTGTATATAGTGCTTAATCATTTGAAAGCAGAGAGAACTAGGCTTGGAAGCTGAAGAAAATGCCGTACATGTTTATAGAGATTTCTTGCTTGGAGAAATATTGACACACCCAACCACTCCCTTACAGGAGCGTAGATTACTATGTCCCAGCATGCTCAAATGATATCCTTTTCATGCTGACTGGAGCTTAGTATGCCATGATAGAAAGAAATGTTCAGATTATACCAGGGGAGTAGCCAAAGGCTCATGGTCCCTGGTACAAGAGTACAGCTTGGGCCCCCTTCCCTCAGTGTCAGGGAAGCACATAGCCTTTGTGCTGTCTGAGGCAAAAATGTAACCCACTGGCACTTTCTATAATACAGGTATCTTCTTATGTGGTACAAGGGTCCTTGGGCCCCCCCAGGCTCCTGGGCCCGGTAGGGACTGCTACCTCTGCACCCCCTATAGCTATGCCCCTGGATTATACCATCAAGATATAAATGTTTGACTTCACATTCAGCTGAAAATCAACAGTAATTTTATTGATTGGACAAGGTCACTGCTTTTCAATTGATATTGTATACAGCATATATATTCTTATAAACTAGCATTCAACAACATTGGGGCAGATGGTACACGCTTAGAGACATGTACTGCAGGTTATTTATCAGAGCTCAGCATTTTTACCCGGGTCACTGAAGCAAAGGAAAACCGGCTTTATTGCCCATAGCAACCAATCAGATTCCACCTTTTATTTTTCAGAGCTCCTTTGGAAAATGAAAGGTGGAATCAGATTAGTTGCTATGAGCAATATAGCCGGTTTTCCTTTGCATCACTTTTGATAACTTTACACCACAGTATAAAACAGAAGTTACTCCGTGTGCATTTCGTTTCCGTATGTCTGTTCCGCAAAAAAAAAAAAAAACATGTCCTTTTATTGTCTGCATTACGGACAAGGATAGGACTGTTCTATTAGGGGCCAACTCTTCCGTTCCACAAAATACGGAATGCACACGGACTTCATCCGTATTTTTTGTGGACCACAAAATACATACAGTCAAGTGCATGAGCCCTAAGGGTGTGTTGGAACAACGCAAAACTTCTTGAAGCAACTTTATTCTTGAGAAGATTCTTCCGTACATTTAGAGACAAGAGTAGCAAGACAGCATTGAAATAAGGATAAAAATCTGGTAGAATACGGCATGAGGTAGATGGAAATGTGAAGCAGGAGTGGAAAAAGGCAGTGCTTGCTTTACATCCCCAAACACGGCCTTTTATACCCAAGGGAACAAAGGAATAATTAGTATTATAATTCAAGTTTTCCGCAGTGTACTGCACTCCATAAACATCAATGTGTTTCATACATTACATCATTAATAACTTAATTTTCATTTCTATGACCACATTAGAACATCACCATATGTAAGAAAAGTCACTCCTCTTGTCCACTTTTCAGTTATTGGTCACTGAAATAACTTAAAACTGACAAAAGTAATAATAAATACAAAAATAAATAAATACATTTACTGAAAATCAACTAATGAAAATCATTGGGGGTTCAACAGAATTTTAGAACAGAAATTTAAAAAACAAACTAATGGAACTGGCCTGAACAAAAATGGTGGTAACTCTAGAAAAGATTCAAAATAATTTGTCCATAGGTGTGTCCTGTAATTAGCAGCCCTGATGTCTTCAAACTTTTAATCAGTCTGCTTATATAAAGGGTCAAAAGGAGTCACTGTGCTGTTTGGTATCATGGTGTGTACAACACTGAACATGGACAAGAAACAGGAAAACTAAGGAGAGTTGTCTCAGGAGATTAGAAAGGCAGTTATGATCTGTAGACTATAGACTGTAGCCAACCTCTCTGGACATGGCTGCATGAGGAAAATTGATCACAAACTGAAGATATGAATGGTAACCAAAGATCCCAAAACAGCTTCCAAAGAGAAAAGAGGTGAACGCCAAGGTCAACATACATCAGTGTCAGATCGCATCTGTCACTGTCTTAGTCAAAGTGGACTCAATGGAAGACGACCAAGGAGAAAACCACTGTTGAAAGCAAATCATAAAAACGTGAGACTGGAATTTGCCAAAATGCATATTGACAAACTACAAAGCTTCTAGGACAGTGATCGCTAACCTTGGCACTCCAGCTGTAGTGAAACTACGAGTTCTGAGAGCAGCCAAGCAAGGGGGGCATCTTGGGAGTTGTAGCTTTACCACAGCTGGAGTGCCAAGGTTAGCCATCACTGTTCTAGGAGAATGCTGTTTGAGACAAAACTGGAACTTTTCGGCAAGTCACATTCGCTCTATGTTCACAGCAACAAAAATGAAACATACAAAGAAACGAACATTGTACCTACTGTGAAACATGGAGAAGGCTTGGTTATGTTTTGGGGCTGATTTGCTGCATCTGGCACAGGTTGCCTTGAATCTGTGCAGGATACAATGAAATCTCAAGATTATCAAGGCCTTCTGAATTAAAATGTGCTGTCCTGTGTCTGAAAGTTTAGTCTCAGCTGCAGGTCATGGGTCCTCCAACAGGATAATGACCCAAAACACACAGCTATAAAAACAAAAATGGCATTGGACTATTCTGAAATGGCCTTCTATGAACCATGATCTAAATCCTACTGAACATCTGGGGAAGGAGCTGAAACATGCAGTCTGGAGAAAGCACCCTTCACACCTAAGACAGCTGGAGCAGTTTGTTATATCGTCAACTGAGTGTACCATGTGAGGTAAAATAATACGTAACTTTTATTACTATCTTTCTAAAATAAGTGAGACAGTGTTACTAAAATTCTTACCCATGCACTTTGGTGCAAATGGTTCTTTGCTGGGAGAGGGGTATACAGTCTTTTGCCCTAGGGAGGGCTTGGCGGTTTTGTGGTGGGGGTTGCTTCTGGGCGAGATCTGCAGATATTGCTCTTGTACAGCTAAGCCTGATTGTCTCTGACCCTAAGTCTAGTCTTGAGTGGGGAGATTGGCTAACTGGCTGTAGTCTGAGCACTCGCCCTGAAAAGAGCAACCCCCAGCCGCTGGAACCTTGGGCCTGATCTGTATATACCCTCCTCTAGTAGCTGACTGCAACTTCTATCCGACGTGTTAGAATGGCTCATCAGGGAGAGATCAGTGCAGTGGCAGAGCATCTTCATATAAAATGGCAATGGCAGCTTGCTAAAGGATTCTGCCTACTTTTATAGTTCTAGCCCCGCCCACTCAGGCAGCGCTCACCAATCCCTGCGAGGCAGAGGAGGGCCAACAGGCAGTTCTAAACCATCCTGGCCCACCCCTCCCTGCCTACTGGGAGTGACGCTTATCCAGCGGCGGACTTGTTTCCATGGTGATCTTACAACGCGTCCCCAGCAGAATCGCTTGCCGCTCACTTCCTGTTTTTGTCAGTGCTGTCAGAACACCGACAGCGCTGGTGACGATCAGACTCTTCTAGTGACTCAGAACAGTTAGTCATAGTATTCTTTGCTATCTGTGTTTTCGTATGATTAACATGTATAGACGTCACCTGATCATTCTCCTTGCCTTGCCGCCCACTTCCTATTTACATCAGCGCTGTCAGAGCACTGTCAGCGCTGATCATAATCAAGCTTTTCTAGCGATTCAAGGCAGTTGGTAATTCATTGCGATCTATATGTAGTGGTCTTTATGATCCATATTTAAGTAAGACTTGTATATGCAAACGCCACACAATCGTTCTCCATCCAAGCGATCATGTTTGAAGGTTACTTCTGACTGATTTAACCCCATTAGTTTTACATAGGGTTTATCCTGTCTTAGTCTAGTCAGATTAACCCTTTTATATTCATTTCTGCAAATCAGTCTAAGGGATCCAATATATAATGACAGCTTATTAATGCTGTTACTACTACTATTACATATATGTGTGTTCCAGCCTATGGAACGGTATTGTTGTGTGGCTGACATTACCCTTACATTGTGGCGGCAGGGGTTTATAGATTCTTACCAATGAGACAGTTTATGGGGATTTGTCTGTAGGGAGATCACTCCAGACAGGACTTTGCCCCTCCCATAAATATGGATCAAGCTAACAAGTCATCATTGGAGGAATAGCTTGAAAGAGATGTATTCATTCAAGCCATTTGGCGTGACCGTTTTTAGTTTAAAAATCTACATGAATTTTGCCTTGAAGATTTTGTTATCCCAATCCCCCCCTATTCTTGGTTGGGGGATATGTTGGATGCCTACAAATTTAAGGCATGATGCATCCCCTCTGTGTACTTGATTTATGTGCCTCGCCACTGACGTATCTTTTTCCTTGGCGATATCGTTGTAATAATCTCTCATGCGATGTCTAAACTCCCTCTTGGTCTTGCCCACATAATCTAGAGGGCAGTTACACGTTGCCAAGTAAACTACTCCTACTGTCACACAGTTTATAAAATCCTGGATGTCGTACTCGGTTCCTGTGTGTGAGCTCCTAAAATTTTTGGTGGGATTGACTTGGCTACAGGCCGCACATTTGCCACATTTAAACATACCCAGTGGTCTTCTTGACAGCCAATTCCCCGTTGGTTGTGGGGGTTGGAAATAGCTGTTAACCAGCTTGTCCCTTAAACTCCGTCCTTTTCTAAAGGTGATCTGTGGATATGTTCCAATCTGCTCTTTCACGTCTGGGTCCACACATAGGATGTCCCAGTATTTGATTAGTGTTTGTCTGATTTCCGTGTGTGCGTTGTCATACGTCCCAATAACCCTAATCTGTCTGCTTGTTGACGGTTCTACCTCTGCTTTTTTGGGGACCAAAAGCGACTCTTTTTTTGCTTTGCACACTGATTCAAACGCAGACCTGAGGATGCCATCAGGGTAACCCCTGTCTCTGAACCTTGTTCTTAAATCATTAGCTTGCAGTTTGAATTTATTAATGCTAGAACAATTGCGACGTAGCCTGAGGTATTGGCCTTTTGCTATACCTTTATGTAGGGAGTAGGGGTGTGCACTCTCCCAGCGAAGTAGGCTGTTCATCGCAGTTGTTTTTCGGAAGACTGATGTCCTAAACTCCTAATGTTATTATCTGGGCCCCTCTCAAGTAATACATCCAGAAACGGAAGTGACATTCGGTCAGACACGGAGGTGAATCTCAATCCTAGATAATTTATATTAATGATTTTCACAAACTCTGTGAATGACCGTTCTGTACCCCTCCAGAGTACGAACACGTCATTTATGAATCTATAGCATAGAACTATGCTTTCATGCCACTGATTTAATGACTCAGACCATATGATATTGGCCTCCCACCAGCCCAGGAGTAAATTTGCGTAAGATGGCACACAGGGACTTCCCATCGCGGTACCCCTGAGCTGGTGGTAGTTGTGGTCATTGAAAGTAAAAAAGTTCCTGGTTAGACAGAATTGTAGGAGATCCAGTATAAAGTTGTTATGTAGTGCCAGTATTTTATCCCTCGTTGACAGGTAGTTCTTTAGAGCTCTCAGGCCTAGATGATGTTGAATTGAGCTTCTACATCTATGGAAGCGAAAATCATTGTTTCGTCAATACATATACCATTAAGTTGCAGAAGCAGATCTGATGTATCCCGTATGTATGACAGGAGAGCTTCCACAAATGGTCTAATCAGTTTATCCACATAAATACCCACATTTCGTCCAAGTCCCCCTATCCCTGAGCTGGAGCAGTTTGCTCACGAAGAGTGGGCCAAAATACCTGTGGACCGGTGCAGAAGTCTCATTGAGAAATCGCTTTATTGCAGTGATTGCCTCAAAAGGTTGTGCAATGTTGTGCAAATATTAAGTTAAGGGTACAATCTTTTTTGTCCAGGCCACTTTCATTAGTTTGTTTTATAAAAAAAAATTGTTGAATAACAATGTAAAGGCAATGTCTGATTTTCATTAGTTGATTTCCAGTACATTTTTATTTTTAGAACTTTTGTCAGTTTTGAGTTATTTTGGTGAACTTTGTGGGTTTTTCTTTCTTTAACAGAAGGTCACTAACAATTTTGTCCATGTGTGTAAGTGCAAAACATGATACCCTAATGCAACAGTCAGAATTAGGGAATAAACCAACTATCCCAAATAGGTATAAAAGAATATTCCTACTTTCAAAACCTGCCACACATTTTCCTACTGTCCAGGGCCCGATCAGATGTTCCAATTCCAGTGTTCCAATTATCCTACTGTCCAGTTGCAATCAGATGTTGGGGTTGACTTGGCAGAAAAATCTGGAACACTAATTTTGAGCTCCAAAGCCACCCTCTGCGATTGTGAGAAATAATTTACAATACTTTATACTAGTTCTTTTACCCTTGCATATAGATCATTTACAATGGATTCTACAGGGAGTGCAGAATTATTAGGCAAATTAGTATTTTGACCACATCATCCTCTTTATGCATGTTGTCTTACTCCAAGCTGTATAGGCTCAAAAGCCTACTACCAATTAAGCATATTAGGTGATGTGCATCTCTGTAATGAGAAGGGGTGTGGTCTAATGATATCAACACCCTATATCAGGTGTGCATAATTATTAGGCAACTTCCTTTCCTTTGGCAAAATGGGTCAAAAGAAGGACTTGACAGGCTCAGAAAAGTCAAAAATAGTGAGATATCTTGCAGAGGGATGCAGCACTCTTAAAATTGCAAAGCTTCTGAAGCGTGATCATCGAACAATCAAGCGTTTCATTCAAAATAGTCAACAGGGTCGCAAGAAGCGTGTGGAAAAACCAAGGCGCAAAATAACTGCCCATGAACTGAGAAAAGTCAAGCGTGCAGCTGCCAAGATGCCACTTGCCACCAGTTTGGCCATATTTCAGAGTGCTGCAACATCACTGGAGTGCCCAAAAGCACAAGGTGTGCAATACTCAGAGACATGGCCAAGGTAAGAAAGGCTGAAAGACGACCACCACTGAACAAGACACACAAGCTGAAACGTCAAGACTGGGCCAAGAAATATCTCAAGACTGATTTTTCTAAGGTTTTATGGACTGATGAAATGAGAGTGAGTCTTGATGGGCCAGATGGATGGGCCCGTGGCTGGATTGGTAAAGGGCAGAGAGCTCCAGTCCGACTCAGACGCCAGCAAGGTGGAGGTGGAGTACTGGTTTGGGCTGGTATCATCAAAGATGAGCTTGTGGGGCCTTTTCGGGTTGAGGATGGAGTCAAGCTCAACTCCCAGTCCTACTGCCAGTTTCTGGAAGACACCTTCTTCAAGCAGTGGTACAGGAAGAAGTCTGCATCCTTCAAGAAAAACATGATTTTAATGCAGGACAATGCTCCATCACACGCGTCCAAGTACTCCACAGCGTGGCTGGCAAGAAAGGGTATAAAAGAAGAAAAACTAATGACATGGCCTCCTTGTTCACCTGATCTGAACCCCATTGAGAACCTGTGGTCCATCATCAAATGTGAGATTTACAAGGAGGGAAAACAGTACACCTCTCTGAACAGTGTCTGGGAGGCTGTGGTTGCTGCTGCACACAATGTTGATGGTGAACAGATCAAAACACTGACAGAATCCATGGATGGCAGGCTTTTGAGTGTCCTTGCAAAGAAAGGTGGCTATATTGGTCACTGATTTGTTTTTGTTTTTGAATGTCAGAAATGTATATTTGTGAATGTTGAGATGTTATATTGGTTTCACTGGTAAAAATAAATAATTGAAATGGGTATATATTTGTTTTTTGTTAAGTTGCCTAATAATTATGCACAGTAATAGTCACCTGCACACACAGATATCCCCCTAAAATAGCTAAAACTAAAAACAAACTAAAAACTACTTCCAAAAATATTCAGCTTTGATATTAATGAGTTTTTTGGGTTCATTGAGAACATGGTTGTTGTTCAATAATAAAATGAATCCTCAAAAATACAACTTGCCTAATAATTCTGCACTCCCTGTATAACAGACATAAAAATCCAGAAAAAGCCAAAACAAATGTTTTATTAAACAAAAGAGTACCAGACACAAACAATTAGAATAAACCAGGCCAAGATGCAACCACAGCTAAGAAGGACAGCATGTTACATAGCTGAGCGCACTGTACGGTTCAGGCAGATCAGTGACAGAAGTGTAACCACTGTGCCAAGTGACCGTTTTGACTTTGGGACAAACCCTAAGTGCATTATTGCAGTGCTCCCCTGGTTTTTCACCCTTTAACCCATATACAGAGATCTGGTCTTTGCTGAAGGGGGACCACTGAAGTGCTACCTCCTTGGATGGTCCTGGTACACTTGGCTGCTGACCTGCAAGGAAACAAAGACGCTTGCAAGATACCAACAAGCCATGCAAACACTATAGAGCAATGTTCAGACACAAAATCAGGATACAGGATCACAGACAGAGACAGATAGCCAGGAACCCATGCAAATCAGGATACACGGAGCATGGTGAACATAGACAGATCAGAACATAATCGAAGAAACCATGCAGAACAGGGAGCATGGAGTTTTCAGACAGACATACAAACATATCTGGAAGCCATGCGGAACCTGAAGCTTGGAGTTCACAGACAAGACATAAAGACATAGCAACATAGAAACATGGTGGCTACTTCGAAGAACCTAGAATATTACATATTTTCAGTTGTTTCACACTTTTTTGTTATGTATATAATTCCGCATGTGTTAATTCATAGTTTTTATGCCTCCAGTGTGAATCTACAATTTTCATAGTCATGAAAATAAAGAAAACTCTTTGAATGAGAAGGTGTGTGCAAACTTTTGGTCTGTACTGTATATATATATATATATATATATATATTTGTGTAAGGGGCTTACGGTAGTACAGTGAAGAGCCCTGGGAAAACAGGGAATGAGTGCAGTCGGTTGTGGTGTGCCGAAACCGAGGATGAGGTAGGCCTGAGAAAGAAGAGGGCCTACCCAAGGAAAAAGATATGGAAGAAATGAGTTGTAAATGAGTGGAGTGGTGGGAGGGTCAAAAGCTCAGACCTCAATGATGCAGGAGCCAGGTAAGGGGAGTGCCCTAAATAGGCTGGAGGCGGACCTCAGCCCCTCCCACAAATCCAGGCAATCTGCCTTAATACATATATGTATATATACATACATACATATATGCACAATTATACCTCTTTCCTCTACACATACAAAACCGGGGGTATGAATGGTCAGCAATATGCCCACATACATACTGCATATAATGCTGACATAAGTGTATATATATAGACATGTGTGCAAATACAGGGGCATACACACATATCAATATATACACACACTCGCATATACCTGGGGCATCACATACAGGGGACATACATATGTCCCCACTTGCCATACAGTGCCAATATATACACGGTCATGCAGGGAATATATATCCCTATTGGCCATATAAAGGGGCCCATATATATACATATATACACATATCAATGAAGGGGCAGATACATATATATATCTACGTATACACCCACCTGACTTCCCTCTACACTCCTCTTCACCCCATCCACGCTGAACAGATGGAATAAACCTGCTTATTGGCAACTGTGTCTCATCATCATCATCCACCTCGTGAAACACTAATTGCCATTCCCCACCATCATCTTTTTCTGACTGTGGATGTTCAAGAGTTTGGGAATCAGTGCACAAGATCTCCTCATGTCCCTCTTAAAGCGGGCTTGGCGAGAGGGCCAAATCAATGAATGGCGATGAAAAGAGCTCCTCGGAATATCTGAGTGTGGGATCACTTGTTTGCCAAGACTCTCCATGGTGGGAGGAAGAAGGAGGAACAGGGTGAGGATTCTGTTGACCAGACTCTTGGCTACTGAGACTGGACTTTGTGGAAGACAGGGTGGTGCTTAACCGACTGGAAGCATTATCTGCTGCAATCCAACTGACCACCTGGTCGCACTGGTGTGACTTCAAGAGTGGTGTCCTGCGCCGCCATGCAAACTGGGACATAAAGCTAGGTATCGTGGATGAGTGTGTTTCTTGTGCTCTGGCAGCAGGCACAGTTTCACTGCGCCCAGGGACACGGCCTCTGCGTGCACCATCAGCAGCACAGCCACTTCCCTGTCCCTTACTGCTCGCCTTGAGCATATTAAATGGTATATATGCTTGCAAGTATGTCACACATACAGTAGCGCAGGTTTTGTGTTTGCTCAAATAAATTACACTGAATGTCACAGATATTTCGGATGCACAAACGTTACACAGGAGATGTAGAGCAGGTAATGTTGCTGTCACCAGCGGTGAAAAAATTACACTGAATGTCACAGATATTTAGGATGCGCAAACGTTATACAGGAGATGTAGCGCAGGTAATGTTGCTGTCAGCAGCGGCCAAACAATTGTACTGAATGTAACAGATATTTAGGATGCACAAATGTAACACAACAGATGTAGCAGAGGTTGTGTTACTGTCAGCAGCAGCCAAACAATTGCATGCAATTTAGCGCCGGTTGCGCTAATGATATATATTGCAGCCAGATAAAACAATAGTCCTTAAAAGGACTTTTGGGTCTCTAACACCTTTCAATTCAAGACTAAACCCTGCCTAAGACTGAGCCGAGCCACGTATCATCGGATGTTATATAGCACCCGATGACGCGTTCCAGCCAGCCAATCACTGTAATGCCAGTAACCAACATGGCTACAGCATTACAGTGAGTGCCAGTACTTACCTGCACGTTTATTGGCTGCGTAGCAACCAACAAACATGCAGGGAGGAGACTGGAATCAAAATGGTGTTCAGCCGAGCATGCTCGCCCAACACCAATCTAGACCAGTGATGGCGAACCATTTAGAGACTGAGTGTCCAAACTGTAACCCAAAACAACCGACTTATGCACCGACCCTGTGGTGCAATCAAATGGATAAGGTGAGTTTTATATATTTATTTTTTTAACACAAGCAGAAGAGCGGGCAAAGGCTGTACTAATGAGCACTGCATAATTGAAGAGCTCATTATTAATAGAGCACAGGTGGAAACTCTACGTATGCACGGCCCACACAGAGCCACGTTCCCACACAGACGGTCCTGATTGCCCCCTCTGGCACGGGTGCAATAGGTTCGCCACCAGTGATTTAGACTATGAGAGTAAAGGGAATATTGGGCATGTGAATTCATCATTTCACAACTAGTCACAGAATTAGTCATTTTCTTGGCACGCCCGCTCTGTGACATCACCTGCTGAGATAAGTAATAACTGAATTAATGTTTACTTCGCGTTGTCATGGTGTCACCCTTATTACGTTACACACTGCTCATGAGAAGCTGACAGTGACCGGATGCAGAGATTCCTATGCATCAGTGCTGAGCAATCTACCAAAGTATTGCTGCTCCAGCATTTGCGTATACCTAGAAACCTCTGATGACTTAGTTGGTTCTTAAAGGTTATGATAAAGAAATATTTAACTCTTTCATGTCTGGGGATTTTCAGTCTTCCCGGAGCCATAACTTTTTTATCTTTCTGTCCACATGGATGTATGAGGACTTTTTTTTTTGCAGGACAAGTTGTAATTTCTAATGGCATCATTTAACATTGGATATGATGTAGTGGCTAGCTGAATTTTTTTATTTTATTCAAATCGAGTGTAATTGGAAAGAAACGCGATTTCCCCATAGTTTTATGGATTTCATTTTTACAGCATTCCCTAGGCAGTAAAACTGACTTGTTCAATTTATTGTCTGGCTCAGTACAATTACAACATTACCACATTTGTTTAGTTTTTCTTGTGTTTTAATACTATTAAAAATAAATAAAAACTTGAAAAAAATAGAAGTTTGCTTTGCATCGCCATATAATTTTTAAATATATGCCTCTATGGGGCTGTGTGAGGGCTCATTTTTTATGGGGCGATCCATAGTTTTCAGTGATACCATTTTGCAGTGTGTATGATCACTGTTAATTGTGGAGGTGAAGAGAAAAAAAAAAAGGAATTGGCCATTTTAATTTTTTTTTTTCAGCTATGGCGTTCACCATAGGGGACAAATAGATTTAGATTTTAATAGCATTTGCCTTGAGTGATGCTGAAAATTATCTTTATTTTTTATTGTTTATTTATGAGGAAAGGGGGATTTGAATTTTTAGATATTTTATTTTATTTTTTTAAACTTTTTTTTTTTTTTTACACATATTAAGTTCCCTTAGGGGACTTGAACATGCAATTATTAGCTTGTCCCATAGACTGCAATAAATTGCCATTGCAACCTATAGGAGATTCAAGAAGTTCTTATGGAGCCCTGCCACGGGCTCCATAGGAAATATTGTTATGGTAGCCTTGGATCCTTCAGAGAGACCAAGGCTACCACAGTGAATGAACAGCTTCTCTGATCTCAAAGTAGGGAATCCGTTAGGGCCCCTGGGAAAAGCCTCTCAGATGCTGTGGTCACAATTGGTGGTTAAATTTTTGTGATTAGCATTAATGCCAGTCACAGACATTAGCTTTGGGTGTCTGCTGTTTAAATCAGCAGAAACCTGGCAGCTGAAACTTGGAAGCTATGGTGCCCGCTGCACACTGAATTGGGCACCATCTTTAAGGACTCGACTTCCACTGTACATGCACAGGGTTAAAGGGAAACTATCATCATGAAAATCCAGTGCAATCTGCAGGCAGCATATTATAGAGCAGGAGGATCCGAGCAGATTGATAGTTTTGTGTGAAAAGATTCAGAATAACTTGGTTTAATTCCTGCTCAGTCTGGGCTTTGAAGTCGAGGAGGAGGTCCTATCAGTGATTGACAGCTTTCTTTGTATGCATAGTCATCCATGGAATCCTCTTAATCACTGAAGTGTCTGATTTCCTCACACATTGTTGAGGAACTAGCCTGAGGATTATAGTTCAGCATATAATGACAATGCAGGGCTCATGAGACAAATTTGTAACTACTCATTTATAGTACAAGTCTAGTCAATATCTCAATATGTTTGGTTAGACCCCTCAAAGATCATGCTCACCAGGAAGTCAATGTTTGAGTTACTGTATGTTGGGTCCTTTTATTAGACTACTTTTGCTGTCCTCATGTAAATTCATTGAAGTATTTTTTTCCCTTTCATTTTTCATAACACAAGAGCTTGTCTGTAATGCTAAGAAATGAGCTAGGCATAAACTGGCATAAACTATAATAAACATGCTCTGTTGCCTAGGCTTGGCTTGGCACTGTCCATTCTGTGCCCCCATTATAGTGATTGGCAGAACCACAGCAGTCAGACTCCCGCTGATCAGATACATCCACGAAAAGGGGTGCAACTTATTGCATAAGCGTAACTTTAAACATGGCATAGTGCATCGTAGGAAAGCACCGTTGACACGGTAGTTTGTGAAATATTTGATCTGCTAGATGTGTCCCAGGTAACTGTAAATCCTATTTCCTATTGGTGTGAAGTGGAAGAGTAACAACAGCTCAGCTACAAAGCATCAGATCATGCAGCATAGCCATTGGAGTGCTAGAAAAATGTGGGGCATGTAAAAATCACCCGTGTAGCATTCTTAATAGAGTTCCAAAATGCCTAAGAAAGTGACTTCAAGAAATGTGCTTCTAGAGTTTCATTAAATGGATTTCCATGGTTGACCAGCTGCACAAAAACCTAGGATCACCATGCACCATGCTAGCCTTAGGGCCCTTTCACACTTGCGTTCTTTTCTTCCGGCATAGAGTTCCGTCGTCGGGGCTCTATGCCGGAAGAATCCTGATCAGTTTTATCCTAATGCATTCTGAATGGAGTGAAATCCGTTCAGGATGCATCAGGATGTCTTCAGTTCCGGACCGGAACGTTTTTTGGCCGGAGAAAATACCGCAGCATGCTGCGCTTTTTGCTCCGGCCAAAAATCCTGAAGACTTGCCGCAAGGCCGGATCCGGAATTAATGCACATTGAAAGGCATTGATCCGGATCCGGCCTTAAGCTAAACGTCGTTTCGGCGCATTGCCGGATCCGACGTTTAGCTTTTTTAGAGTGGTTACCATGGCTGCCGGGACGCTAAAGTCCTGGCAGCCATGGTAAAGTGTAGTGGGGAGCGGGGGAGCAGCATACTTACCGTCCGTGTGGCTCCCGGGGCGATCCAGAGTGACGTCAGGGCGCCCCACGCGCATGGATCACGTGATCGCATGGCACGTCATCCATGCGCATGGGGCGCTTTGACGTCATTCTGGAGCGCCCCGGGAGCCGCACGGACTGTAAGTATACCGCTCCCTCGGTCCTACTATGGAAACCAGGACTTTAATAGCGTCCTGGCTGCCATAGTAACACTGAAAGCATTTTGAAGACGGATCCGTCTTCAAATGCTTTCAGTTCACTTGAGTTTTTCCGGATCCGGCGGGTAATTCCGGCAAGTGGAGTACACACCGGATCCGGACAACGCAAGTGTGAAAGAGGCCTTAGCTGAAGTTGTGTAAAACATTTTGAACTAGATTCTGGAGCAGTGGAGATGTGTTCTTTGGCATGCTTAATAACTTTCCACGATCTGGCAGCCTGGTGGGTGTATCTGGGTTTGGTGGTTGTTTAGACAATGTTACCTTTGAGAATTGCCTACTGTACATTTTGTTGCAGGATGCATAATGTTATGGGGCTGTTTTTCATGCTTTCATGCAAATTGTGTATAATATATCCTGTTATGTGTCCACAGCCCCTGTGCACATCTATGTGTTCAAGTGGTTACAGACTACAAGTGCAGTACCCCAGTGGAAGGGGTTATCAGCAATTGGTTCATACCGTTATGTCATGTTAATGCAGTGCTTCTCAATTATTTTCTGTCATGCCCCCCTAGGAAGAATAAAACATTTTGCGCCCCCCGCGCGACTGTAAATGGTATCATTTGTCTATAAAATTGTTATAAGTACAGCCCCCAGTAATAAGAGCCCCTCTGTGTCAGTAATAACAGCTCCCCCTTTGCCAGTAATAACAGCCCCCCCTTTGCCAGTAATGTTATGGGGGGATCTGTGGATGACGGACACTGTTATGGGGGGATCTGTGGATGACGGACACTGTTATGGGGGGGATCTGTGGATGACGGACACTGTTATGGGAATCTGTGGATGACCGACACTGTTATGGTGGGATCTGTGGTTGACGGACTCTGTTATGGGGGATCTGTGGATGACGGACACTGTTATGGGTGATCTGTGGATGACGGACACTGTTATGGGGGGATCTGTGGATGACGGACACTTATGGGGGATCTGTGGATGAAGGACACTTATGGGGGGATCTGTGGATAACGGACACTTATGGGGGGAATCTGTGGATGACGGACACTTATGGGGGGAACTGTGGATGACAGACACTTATGGGGGGGATCTGTGGATGACGGACAGTTATGGGGGGATCTGTGGATGACGGACACACACTTATGGGGGGATCTGTGGATGACGGACACTTATGGGGGGATCTGTGGATGACGGACACTTATGGTGGGATCTGTGGATGACGGACACTTATGGGGGGGATCTGTGGCTGGCACTGTTACAGGGGGATCTGTGGCTGGCACTGTTATATATGTGCCATCCACAGACCCCCCACCCCATAACAGTGCCATCCACAGTGCCCCCCCAGCCCATAACAGTGCCATGCACAGACCCCCCACCCCCAGTGACGTCACTTGTCTGCGCCGCCTGCTTCATTTATAAAGCAGGCGGCGCAGGCATTATACAGAAGAAATTCGGATATACGGTACTATTAGGAAGTGAGGGGGGCATGTTTAATAACTTTTAATTCAATAATACATTTTATATTAGTATACCGGAGGGAGCGGTGGGGCGGGGCTATAGTACAGTGACCGCACCGCCCCACCGCTATTGCCGGCCCCCAGCTCCCCAAAGGCCGGCCCTGAACGAGCCCCCCTTTACAGAGCCTGGCGCCCCCTGGGGGGCGCGCCCCACTATTTGAGAAGCACTGTGTTAATGTAATGCACTGTATACTCAGTAGTTTCCAGCATGAGCCAGATGTGGCCAGGACTAACCACTTTGCCCAGCCCTGTCTGGAGCTTTAGGTGTTAGCTTACCCCACCCCCTGTTTCCAGAGTTTTCAAGTCAGTCTAGCTGTAGAGAGGGAGGAGATAGGGAGCAGTCTCCATGTGCTCCTCTTCTCCAGATTCCAACTTCAGGCCTAGGAGCAATCCATACCTCCACGAGCTCTAGGGAATAAAAGTGAGGAAGATCTGAAGTAGGATTTACATGGCTACAGTGTTAGTCGGCAAGTTGACCCAGCATAAAGCATTCCAGACCCTGCTGCTGTATATGGGGAGGGGAAACACATTAAGACACCCGCTACATCTCAGACTAGTGGACACTACAGACTTGGTTGCCAGATTGTAGTTGCTAGCCAGAAATACTAGTCCCAGAGACTTTAGCATGAGAAAGAGTATTCAGAGGGCCATTGCTGCCAGTTGTCTTACTCATCTCATGCATGGATGTCCGAGAAGAATTTGCACTGTGTACAGAGAATTGCTGGATGTACTACAACTTCTATTTTGTACACAATAAAGAGAAACTTTAATTTGGTTAATCTGGTCTGGTTACTAGGGCCTCTTTCACACGAGCATGATGGATTAGGTCTGGATGCGTTCAATGAAACTCGCACCATTTTGCAAGAAAGTTCAGTGAGTTTTTTCTGCGCGGGTGCAATGCGTTTTGATGCGTGATAAAAAACTGAAGGTTTACAAACAACATCTCTTAGCAACCAGCAGTGAAAAATGCATTGCAACTTGCTTCCGGATACAATGCGTCTTTCACTGATGGCTTATTCACTTCTATGGGGCCAGGGCTGCTTGAAAAACGCAAAATATAGAACATGCTGCGTTTTTCATGCAACTGAACAGACCCATTGAAGTGAATGGGTCCGGATTCAGTGCGGGTGCAATGCGTTCACCTCACGCATTGCACCCGCGTAAAAGGGGCCTTTTGCTTTCTGTTCTATCTGCCATACTCCTATCTGTCCACTACTCCTTGGTAAGTGTACGGTAGTCTGTTCCTGCATTAATCTGCTCTTTTAAGTGTATCCTTCACTGCTCAGACAATGTTGAATTTAAAACGATAGAACATATAACAGTAGAAGAAACCTCTCTCATGATTCCCAGTCTTCTCTCATTCAGACGTGCACTGAAAACCTTACTTTTCAAACAGGCGTTTGATCTTCTTATATAACACATATTTGGTTTATATCATTTTGGGGGGTTTGCTTAAATCTTAGTCTATAAATTCACGGTTGTTAATGTTCTTTTATTTTAAAGATACTTTTTCCCCACGTTTATTAAATAGTTTTCTTCACATTCTCTATATCTCGTCCGAACCCTCTGAACCTTGAGATCCCCCTGCCTTCCTCCCCTTTTTCTTGACTCTCCATTTGATAAGCACTAGGAAATTGGTCTCCGGAATAGGTGCCTTATTCTCTAGGCCTTTGTAGCCCATGGCAAAGTGTCATGCCTTCTTTTTTTCCTCCCTGTTGAATTAGTCAGCTAAGCGCATTGAGGCCCGAAGGGTAAGACTGCGTGTACACAAGACTATACATCATTATCATCATCATCTCATGTCACATCAAGTCAATGGGATAAATACTTTTCCTGCTCCGTATTACTGGAAGTTGCCTTCAGTTTGCTGAGCTCTCTAGTTCCACAGAGATAAAAATACCAGGATCATCTGAGGATCTTTACTACACCAGTAATCTAATAAAGTGAAACATAAGTGATTTAAAACGTTTGCTTTTAGTAATTTTGTTTTAAATTTTATTAGTATAATTAAAGCACAACTTTTTTTTAACCATTTTTTGGATTTCAAGTTGTGGAAATCGACATCCAGTGAGGGAAACAAGGAAAAGTGTCTATCCAATTTTTTTTCTATTGTTACATCTTATACTGTTTCAAATTCAACTTTGTTTGGGTGGTGAAGGATCCATTTGATGTTTTTAGCATCTACTGTTAATTAGGCTGATTATCGAGGATGAGCATTTGTAGAAACGCTCATTCCTGTATAAAAGGTGCCAGCAAACGCTTGTTCATCAGTAGATTGTGTCTTTCACCCAGCAATTAAAATTCTTGATTCTGTGCAGCAGATCATACTGTTTAAACAGGTATCTGCTGCTCAGGAACAATGGTTTTCTATAGGTACAGAAGATCACTTATCCTCATACTGCAGAGGTGATTGCTCCATGTAAATGCAACCCTCACCTCTGCTGAGTGATGATGAGACAGTTATTGGAAATGTTTGATTCATTCCTGATATAAAAACCTAAAACTCCAGTCAATGTAAAAGAACCTTTACTCCAGTCCATGCTACCTTTAGGGCTCATGCACATGACCGTTGTTGTTTTGCGGTCCGTTTTTTCACGGATCCGTTGTTCCGCATCTGAGGATTTTTTTTTTCTGATTTAAGTCCTCTTCTGTCCCGTTATTCCATAAAACGTATCCGTATGGTTTCTGTATGCGATCCGTATTTTGCGGATCGGAAACGGAAACAGTAACTTATTAATCACCAAACACATGAGCAATATGAGCTGGGCATAGCATTTCTACAGTATGGATCCGCAAAATACGGATGACATATGGATGTGTTCCTTGTGCATTCCGTATTTTTTGCGGACCCACTGACTTAAATGGGGCCTCAGACCGTGATTTGCGGACAATAATAGGACATGCACTACTTTTTTGCGGAACAGAAATATGGAAATGTCAAAACGGAATGGAAGCGGAAAGAAAATACATTTGTGCGCATGAGCCTTTAGTCCTCTTGCACACGATCGTATGGATCCGCAAAAAAATGCGATGTATGACGTCAGTGTGCATTCCGTTTTTTGCAGAATGGAACAGCTGGCCCCTGATAGAACAGTACTATCCTTCTTTGTTATGCGGACAATAATAGGACATGTTACGGAAGACATTCGGAGTACCTTCAGTATTTTTGGCGGATCTATTGAACTGAATGGTTCCGTATACAGTACGTATACGGAACGCAAAAATCAGAACGTAAACAAACGAAAAAATGTTTTGTGTGCAAGAGGCCTCAGGGAAAGACCACACATGCTGTAACTTTCACAGCCGGTTTGTCACAAATTTTAGGTTTTGCTATTCAATTTAGGCCTCATGCACATGACAGTATTTTTTCACGGTCCGCAAAAACGGGGTCCGTAGATCCGTGATCCGTGACCGTTTTTTCGTCCGTGGGTCTTCCTTGATTTTTGTAGGATCCACGGACATGAAGAAAAAGTCGTTTTGGTGTCCGCCTGGATTACAATGCAAGTCAATGGGGACGGATCCGTTTGACGTTGACACAATATGGTGCCATTTCAAACGGATCCGTCCCCATTGACTTTCAATGTAAAGTCTGGAGTCCCTTTTATACCATCGGATCAGAGTTTTCTCCAATCCGATGGTATATTTTAACTTGAAGCGTCCCCATCACCTTGGGAACGCCTCTATGTTAGAATATACTGTCGAATATGAGTTAGATCGTGAAAACTAATTTCCGACAGTATATTCTAACACAGAGGCGTTCCCATGGTGATGCTTCTAGTTAGAATATACTACAAACTGTGTACATGACTGCCCCCTGCTGCCTGGCAGCACCCGATCTCTTCCAGGGGGCCGTGATCAGCACAATTAACCCCTCAGGTGCCGCACCTGAAGGGGTTAATTGTACTATCATATCCCCCTGTAAGAGATCAGGGCTGCCAGGCATCAGGGGGCAGACTCCCCCCCCCCCCCAGTTTGAATATCATTGGTGGCCAGTGCGGCCCCCCCTCCCTCCCTCTATTGTAATAATAGGTTAATGGAACAGTGTGCGCCCCCCCTCCCTTCCTCTATTGTAATAATTTGTTGGTGGCACAGTATGCGCCCCCCCCGCCCCCCCTTCCTCCCTCTATTGTAATAATTTGTTGGTGGCACAGTGTGCGGCCCCCCCTTCCTCCCTCTATTGTAATAATTCGTTGGTGGCACAGTGTGCGCCCCCCTTCCTCCCTTTATTGTAATAATTCGTTGGTGGCACAGTGTGCGCCCCCCCGCCCCCCCTCCCTCTATAGCATTAACAACATTGGTGGCCAGTGTGCGGCCTCCTATCTCCCCCCCCCCCCGATCATTGGTGGCAGCGGAGTTCCGATCGGAGTCCCAGTTTAATCGCTGGGGCTCCGATCGGTAACCATGGCAACCAGGACGCTACTGCAGTCCTGGTTGCCATGGTTACTTAGCAATAGTACAATAGTAAAAGATTCATACTTACCTGCGAGCTGCGATATCCGTGTCCGGCCGGGAGCTCCTCCTACTGGTAAGTGACAGTTCATTTAGCAATGCGCCGCACAGACCTGTCACTTACCAGTAGGAGGAGCTCCCAGCCGGATACGAACATCGCAGCAGCCAGCAGGTAAGTGTTAATCTTCTACTATTGTACTATTGCTAAGTAACCATGGCAACCAGTACTGCAGTAGCGTCCTGGTTGCCATGGTTACCGATCGGAGCCCCAGCGGTTAAACTGGGACTCCTATCGGAACTCCGCTGCCATAGAGGGAGGGAGGAAGGGGGGGGCCGGGTGGGCGGGGGGGGGGGGCGCACACTGTGCCACCAACTAATTATTACAATAGAGGGAGCAAGGGGGGGCGGGAGGGGGGGGGGGCGCACACTGTGCCACCAATTAATTATTACAATAGAGGGAGGGAGGGGGGCAGGGGGCCGCACACTGTGCCACCAATGAATTATTACAATAGAGGGAGGGAGGGGGGGGGGCCGCACTGGCCACCAATGATATTCAAACTATCATGTATGCCCCCTGCTGCCTGGCAGCCCTGATCTCTTACAGGGGGATATGATAGTACAATTAACCCCTCAGGTGCCACACCTGAAGGGGTTAATTGTGCTGATCACGGCCCCCTGTAAGAGATCGGGTGCTGCCAGGCAGCAGGGGGCAGTCATGTACACAGTTTGTAGTGTATTCTAACTACTCTGTGTTAGAATATACTGTCGAATCTGAGTTTTCACGAAGTGAAAACTTAGATCTGAAAAAGCTTTTATGCAGATGGATCTTCGGATCCGTCTGTATGAAAGTAACCTACGGCCACGGATCACGGACACGGATGCCAATCTTGTGTGCATCTGTGTTCTTTCACGGACCCATTGACTTGAATGGGTCCGTGAACCGTTGTCCGTCAAAAAAATAGGACAGGTCTTATTTTTTTGACGGACAGGTCATATTTTTTTGACGGACAGGATACACGGATCACGGTCTCGGCTGCAAAAGGTTGCATTTTCCGATTTTTCCACGGACCCATTGAAAGTCAATGGGTCCGCGAAAAAAAACGGAAAACGGCACAACGGCCACGGATGCACACAACGGTCGTGTGCATGAGGCCTTATGCTGCAGATATTTTTACAGCATGGGTGAAATTTCTTAAAATCTGACCCACTTTCCTGGTACTGTAAAATGCATATTTGTCCCAAGTTGATGGGAGGAAGATGAAAGTGAGTAACACATGACTGCAGGTTCAGACAATACACATGGCTGTTAATAGTCTGTACTCATAGAAATACATATGGCTACTTAGAAGCTTTGTACAGAAAATGGTAGGATATTTTAAATATTGTGTTTTAAATATTTTTTTCTTTAAAGGGGTTGTCTTGCTTCAACCCCAATTTTATCTAGGGCCTGGAAAGCACTGTACCCAACATAAAAAGGCACACATACTCTTTGTCATTTCATTTTAGTGCCAAACGTTCAGTACTCTCCTTCATGTAAACTTTCTGGGATGGAGTCACATGTGCGCAGACAATCACTGTCCTCAATGGTGATGTGTCTTCAAGTAACATATGATCCAGAAGTGGTGTGCTGCTTGGGGATAGGTTAACCCTGAGGCCAGTGATTGGCTGCAGAGGCTCATGTAACCCCATTACGAAGTTTACACACTGGTGACTGGATGAAGCCAGACTGGACCCTCTGTGCTGTAACAGCACATAACAAAGGAGGTGAGTGCAGTTTAGGGCCTAGATAAAACTGAGCTTGAAGCTGGACAACCTCTTTAACCACTTCAGCCCCGCTAGGTGAAACCCCCTTCATGACCAGGCCACTTTTTACACTTCGGCACTACACTCCTTTCACCGTTTATCGCTCGGTCATGCAACTTACCACCCAAATGAATTTTACCTCCTTTTCTTCTCACTAATGGAGCTTTCATTTGGTGGTATTTTATTGCTGCTCACATTTTTACTTTTTTTGTTATTAATCAAAATGTAACGATTTTTTTGCAAAAAAATGACATTTTTCACTTTCAGCTGTGAAATTTTGCAAAAAAAACGACATCCATATATAAATTTTTCGCTAAATTTATAGTTCTACATGTCTTTGATAAAAAAAAAATGTTTGGGCAAAAAAAAAATGGTTTGGGTAAAAGTTATAGCATTTACAAACTATGGTACAAAAATGTGAATTTCCGCTTTTTGAAACGGCTCTGATTTTCTGAGCACCTGTCATGTTTCCTGAGGTTCTACAATGCCCAAACAGTATAACTACCCCACAAATGACCCCATTTCGGAAAGTAGACACCCTAAGGTATTCGCTGATGGGCATAGTGAGTTCATAGAACTTTTTATTTTTTGTCACAAGTTAGCGGAAAATGATGATGATTTATTTTTTACTTTTTTTTCTTACAAAGTCTCATATTGCACTAACTTGCGACAAAAAATAAAAAATTCTAGGAACTCACCATGCCCCTCACAGAATACCTTGGGGTGTCTTCTTTCCAAAATGGGGTCACTTGTGGCGTAGTTATACTGCCCTGGCAATTTAGGGGCCCAAATGTGTGAGAAGAACTTTGCAATCAAAATGTGTAAGAAATGACAGGTGAAATCCGAAAGGTGCACTTTGGAATATGCGCCCCTTTGCCCACCTTGGCAGCAAAAAAGTGTCACACATGTGGTATCGCCGTACTCAGGAGAAGTTGGGGAATGTGTTTTGGGGTGTCATTTTACATATACCCATGCTGGGTGAGAGAAATATCTTGGCAAAAGACAACTTTTCCCATTTTTTTATACAAAGTTGGCATTTGACCAAGATATTTTTCTCACCCAGCATGGGTATATGTAAAATGACACCCCAAAACACATTCCCCAACTTCTCCTGAGTACGGCGATACCACATGTGTGACACTTTTTTGATGCCAAGGTGGGCAAAGGGGCGCATATTCCAAAGTGCACCTTTCGGATTTCACCGGTCATTTTTTACAGATTTTGATTGCAAAGTACTTCTCACACATATGGGCCCCTAAATTGCCAGGGCAGTATAACTACGCCACAAGTGACCCCATTTTGGAAAGAAGACATCCCAAGGTATTCCGTGAGGGGCACTGCGAGTTCCTAGAATTTTTATTTTTTGTCACAAGTTAGCGGAAAATGATGATTTTTTTTTTTCTCTTTTTTCCTTACAAAGTCTCATATTCCACTAACTTGCGACAAAAAATAAAAAATTCTAGGAACTCGCCATGCCCCTCACGGAATACCTTGGGGTGTCTTCTTTCCAAAATGGGGTCACTTGTGGCGTAGTTATACTGCCCTGGCAATTTAGGGGCCCATATGTGTGAGAAGTACTTTGCAATCAAAATCTGTAAAAAATGACCGGTGAAATCCGAAAGGTGCACTTTGGAATATGCGCCCCTTTGCCCACCTTGGCATCAAAAAAGTGTCACACATCTGGTATCGCCGTACTCAGGAGAAGTTGGGGAATGTGTTTTGGGGTGTCATTTTACATATACCCATGCTGGGTGAGAGAAATATTTTGGCAAACAACAACTTTTCCCATTTTTTTATACAAAGTTGGCATTTGACCAAGATATTTTTCTCACCCAGCATGGGTATATGTAAAATGACACCCCAAAACACATTCCCCAACTTCTCCTGAGTACGGCGATACCAGATGTGTCACACTTTTTTGCTGCCAAGGTGGGCAAAGGGGCACATATTCCAAAGTGCACCTTTCGGATTTTGCAGGGCATTTTTTACACATTTTGATTGCAAGGTACTTCTCACACATTTGGGCCCCTAAATTGCCAGGGCAGTATAACTACGCCACAAGTGACCCCATTTTGGAAAGAAGACACCCTAAGGTATTCCGTGAGGGGCACTGCGAGTTCCTAGAATTTTTTTTTTTTGTCACAAGTTAGCGGAAAATGATGATGTTTTTTTTTTTTTTTTCTTACAAAGTCTCATATTCCACTAACTTGCGACAAAAAATAAAAAATTCTAGGAACTCACCATGCCCCTCACAGAACACCTTGGGGTGTCTTCTTTCCAAAATGGGGTCACTTGTGGGGTAGTTATACTGCCCTGGCAATTTAGGGGCCCATATGTGTGAGAAGTACTTTGCAATCAAAATGTGTAAAAAATGGCCTGCAAAATCCGAAAGGTGCACTTTGGAATATGTGCCCCTTTGCCAACCTTGGCATCAAAAAAGTGTCACACATCTGGTATCGCCGTACTCAGGAGAAGTTGGGGAATGTGTTTTGGGGTGCCATTTTACATATACCCATGCTGGGTGAGAGAAATATGTTGGCAAAAGACAACTTTTCCCATTTTTTTATACAAAGTTGGCATTTGACCAAGATATTTATCTCACCCAGCATGGGTATATGTAAAATGACACCCCGAAACACATTCCCCAACTTCTCCTGAGTACGGCGATACCACATGTGTGACACTTTTTTGCAGCCTAGATGCACAAAGGTGCCCAAATTCCTTTTAGGAGGGCATTTTTAGACATTTGGATCCCAGACTTCTTCTCACGCTTTAGGGCCCCTAAAAAGCCAGGGCAGTATAAATACCCCACATGTGACCCCACTTTGGAAAGAAGACACCCCAAGGTATCCAATGAGGGGCCTGGCAAGTTCATAGAAATTTTTTTTTTTTTCGCATAAGTTAGCGGAAATTGATTTTTTTTTGTTTTTTCTCACAAAGTCTCACTTTCCGCTAACTTAGGACAAAAATTTCAATCTTTCATGGACTCAATATGCCCCTCAGCAAATACCTTGGGGTGTCTTCTTTCCAAAATGGGGTCAGTTGTGGGGTGTTTGTACTGCCCTGGCATTTGAGGGTCTCCGCAATCATTACATGTATGGCCAGCATTAGGAGTTTCTGCTATTCTCCTTATATTGAGCATACAGGTAATGAGATTTTTTTTTCCGTTCAGCCTCTGGGCTGAAAGAAAAAAATGAACGGCACAGATTTCTTCATTCGCATCGATCAATGTGGATGAAAAAATCTCTGCCAAAAAAAAAAAATGGAGGGGAAAGGCGTCTGCCAGGACATAGGAGCTCCGCCCTACATCCATACCAACTTAGCTCGTATGCCCTGGCAAACCAGATTTCTCCATTCGCATCAATCGATGTGGATGAATAAATCATTGCCGGGATTTTTTTTTTATATATATATATATATACAAAGTGCTTGCCAAAGCATAGGAACGCCGCCTCCTCCTCAGCTCGTATGCCTCGGCAAACGTATCTGTCACTGCAGAGGAGAAAATCCCGTCTTGCAGCGCCGCATACACCGACTTGCGTGTAATCTGACAGCAGCGCAATGCTTCTGTCAGAATGCACATCGGTGCTGCAGCTAGTAGATCGGTTGGTCCACCTGGAAGGTAAAAAGACAAAAAAAATAAAAAAAATAAAAAACCAGGCCACAACGCAATAATTTTATTAACTTTGGAACAGAACATGTAACTTTAACTTTTGGAACTAAACATTAACCTGTTTGCTTACCTGTTTTTTTTTTTTTTGTTTGTTTTTTTACCTTTATAGAACAAACCTCTCCTTCCCCATGGGTCAATGTGCAAAGCGCAAATCGCCCAAAGATGTGGCGAAGTGCGTTATGCACTTTGTCCCATGTGAAAGGAGACGTTTGCAGCAGCTGTGAGTGAATGGGCCCTAATAGCCCTGTGTGCCTATCCTGGTGAGATGTGATCCCTATGCTAGGTGTACCTGTGTGTGGTACTTTCGGAAACACTCCCCTAAGCATAGGGCAGGGTGGTCGGGACAGTCAGGACAGAAATAGCGGGTGTCACGCCTTATTCCACTCCTGCTACAGACACGACATTTTTTTCGGGGTGGCGGTCGGTTTGAGGTACCAGCAACGACACTGGGGAAGTGTCGCTCGTGTAGACGGCTAACTACACTGGTGGATGGGGCCACGGAACCTCCTGGATACAGGAGGTTCGCGATGATCTCTTCCTGAAATTTGAGGAAGGATCCAGTTCTCCCAGCCTTACTGTAGAGAACAAAACTATTGTACAGAGCCAATTGAATTAAATATACAGACACCTTCTTATACCAGCGTCTGGTGCGTCGGGAAACTAAATACGGAGCCAACATCTGGTCATTGAAGTCGACCCCTCCCATGTGGAGGTTATAGTCGTGGACTGAGAGGGGCTTTTCAATGACACGGGTTGCTCGCTCAATTTGTATTGTCGTGTCTGCGTGAATGGAGGAGAGCATGTAAACGTCACGCTTGTCTCTCCATTTCACCGCGAGCAGTTCTTCGTTACACAGGGCGGCCCTCTGCCCCCTTGCAAGACGGGTGCTAACGAGCCGTTGGGGGAAGCCCGCGTGACTAGTTCGCGCGGTACCACAGGCGCCAATCCGTTTTAGAAACAAATGCCTAAAGAGGGCCACACTTGTGTAGAAATTGTCCACATAAAGATGGTACCCCTTGCCGAATAAGGGTGACACCAAGTCCCAAACTGTCTTCCCACTGCTCCCCAGGTAGTCAGGGCAACCGACCGGCTCCAGGGTCTGATCTTTTCCCTCATAGACCCGAAATTTGTGGGTATAGCCTGTGGCCCTTTCACAGAGCTTATACAATTTGACCCCATACCGGGCGCGCTTGCTTGGGATGTATTGTTTGAAGCCAAGGCGCCCGGTAAAATGTATCAGGGACTCGTCTATGCAGATGTTTTGCTCAGGGGTATACAAATCTGCAAATTTCTGGTTGAAATGGTCTATGAGGGGCCGAATTTTGTGGAGCCGGTCAAAAGCAGGGTGGCCCCTGGGACGGGAGGCGGTGTTGTCGCTAAAGTGCAGGAAACGCAGGATGACCTCAAATCGTGTCCTGGACATAGCAGCAGAGAACATGGGCATGTGATGAATCGGGTTCGTGGACCAATATGACCGCAATTCATGCTTTTTTGTCAGGCCCATGTTGAGGAGGAGGCCCAGAAAAGTTTTAAATTCGGAAACTTGGACTGGTTTCCACCGGAAAGGCTGGGCATAAAAGCTTTCCGGGTTAGCGGTGATAAATTGTGTGGCATACCTGTTTGTCTCTGCCACGACTAAGTCTAAAAGCTCCGCAGTCAAGAACAGCTCAAAAAATCCCAGGGCCGAATCAATCTGAGCTGTCTCAACCCGAACTCCAGACTGGGCGGTGAAAGGGAAAACTACGGGTGCGGCTGAAGTTGGGGACTGCCAATCAGGGTTTGCCAGCACCTCTGGGATTCTAGGGGCTCTACGGGCACGTCTTTGCGGTGGCTGCGACGGGGTCACTACTGCACGTGCCACCGTACCAGATTCAACTGCCCTTCTGGTGCTCGCTACTTCACCAGGTTGTACGGCAGTGCTGGTACTAGGTCCAGGAAGGGCTGGGCTGCTGGTGTATGCCTCACCACGTAATCCGACAGCACCAGCCCCACTCTGCTGCTCTTGAAGCGGATCCTGCGCAACCTGCGGTCTAGCGACACGGGGCCGGGTACGCCTGGTGCTATCAGGGACCTCAGCCTCCTCGTCCGAACTTTGGGTCAGAGAGCCACTGCTTTCTACAGGTTCGTATTCTGACCCGCTGGATTCATCAGATGAGGGTTCCCACTCCTCATCCGACTGGGTCAGAAGCCTGTAGGCCTCTTCAGAAGAATACCCCCTGTTAGACATGTGGGCAACTAAATTTCGGGGTATTCCCTGAGACTACCCAAGAAAAAAAAAGCAAGCCTGTCTTACAAATGGGAGGCTAGCGAAGTACCGGAGGCTGCTGCGGTTGATAAAAAATATCAAAACTGATTTTTTTATCGCCACAGTGCGTGTAAAGTGAATGTGCAGCGATCAAAAAAAAAATTTTTTTTTGTCACTGCGGTGGGGCGGGCGTGGGTGTACGCACGTGTGGGCGACCGATCAGGCCTGATCGGGCAAACACTGCGTTTTGGGTGGAGGGCGAACTAAAGTGACACTAGTACAATTATAGATCTGACCGTGATCAGTTTTGATCACTTCCAGATACTATAAAAGTACAAATGCTGATTAGCGATACGCTAATCAGCGAATAACGGACTGCGGTGCGGTGGGCTGGGCGCTAACCGATCCCTAAACTACCTAACCAAGGGGCCTAAACTATACTGAAACCTAACGGTCAATACCAGTGAAAAAAAAAAGTGACAGTTTGCACTGATCACTTTTTTCCTTTCACTAGTGATTGACAGGGGGGGATAAAAGGGGTGATCAAAGGGTTAATTGGGGTGATATGGGGGCTAAGTGTGGTGTGGTGGGTACTCACAGTAATGATGTGCTCCTCTGCTCCTCTGCTGGAACCAACCGACCAAAAGAAGGAGCAGAGGAGCACAGCAGCCATATAACCCCATCATATTTACTAATATGTGGGGTTAAATGGCTGCTGATTGGTTTTTTTGAAAATCAGCAGCCTGCCAGCCAATGATCGTGGCCGGCAGGCTGCTGACGAAATACTCTGCAGTGAAATGCCGGCCCGCGATGCGCATGCGCGGGCCGGCTGTGACGTAATCTCGCGTCTCGCGAGAGGACGCGCCGATGCGTCCAGGAGGAACTAATCAACCACCTCCCGGACGCATCGGTGCGTACAGCGGTCGGGAGGTGGTTAAAGTGTCACTGTTTCAAGCAGGGGCGGTCTCGGAACATAAAGGCTATGTACACCTTTGGAGGCAATTTTTGTTTATGATTGCATTTTAATAATTTTTGGGTAAAAATTATTTTCATTAGGCCTTTATTTAACATTTTGAGCCATTCTGTTACAAAGGGTTAACTGTTTTTCTAAGGCCTCGTGCACACGACCGTATGTATTTTGCGGTCCGCAAAAAATACGGATGATGTCCATGTGCATTACGTATCTTGCGGAACGGAGCAGCTGGCCCCTGATATAACAGTACTATCCTTGTCCGTAATGCGGACAATAATAGGACATGATCTATTTTTTTGCGGAACGGAAATACGGACATACAGAAACGGAATGCACACAGAATACCTTCCGTTTTATTTTTGAGAACCCACTGAAATGAATGGATCGTATGCGGTCCACAAAAAAAATGGAATGGACACAGAAAGAATATATGGTCGTGTGCATGACCCCAAAGGGCTTGTTTACACGACCGTGCCGTGTTTTGCAATCATAACTTTTGCGGGACCACGGAACAGAGCAACGGATGCGAACAGCACACGGAGTGCTGTCCGCATCTTTTGCGGCCCTATAGAAGTCAAATAGTCGTGTGAACGAGCCCTAACTGTGTGACTGGTACTTTCTCTAGCAGGTGCCGGTCATCTAATAAACCTTATCTCTAAATGACTAAGAGGTCATAAACACTTATTTAAGCCACATTCTTATCAGTAAGATAAAAACTGAGATATAATGAGTGTTTATGAGGTCAGAGAGCAGAGAAAAGTCCGTCTGCTCCCCAGATGATGGAAAAGACTGAAAAACCAAAGGCTGCTACTACAGTATCTCATCAATGTGCACAAAAATGGATTCCATATCTCTTAGGGCTCATGCATATGGCGGGTCCGCAATACACAGGGCACTGGCTGTGTGCACCCCGCATCATGGATGCAGACCTATTCACTTAAATGGGTTCGCAAATCCAGAGATGCAGTGCGGAAGCACGTATTGGAACCCCACAGAAGCACTACAGAATGTTTCCGTAAAGTCACTGGCCGCACCGCAAAAAAGTAGTGCATGCACTACTTTTTTGCTGTGCGGACCATCGGATGCGGATTGCGGACCCCATTTAAGAGAATGGGTCTGTGATCCGCATGCTGCTGCACCTCGATCGGTGCCCGTGCAGTGCGGACCGTGTGCATTTGTCCTTATATATATAAAAATGAGTTTCTGTCTGTCTGTCTGTTCTTTATGCGCGACCAAACAACTGCACCGATCTTCACCAAATTTGGCACACAGGTACATCAAGTGTCCGGGAAGGTTTTGGACCAGGTCTCAGCTCTCTATGACGTACCGTTCCTGAGATATTTCCCCAAAAATGACCTGCATTAGCCAAAAGAAGCCTGCAAGTCTTTCACTCATATCCCAACTGCCATACACAAGGTCACATGTTCCTTATCAGCCAATAGAAGCTCGCAGGCCCTTAGTTATCACATAGACACAGTTTTACTCCAGGCTTCCATAACACCCCAGCCATTTTTCTTCACTGCTGTAGGTCAGCTTTAGGCTAGGGCTACACGATGACAATAAGTCACACGTTACATAGGGCACACTACACTGCTACATGCATCCATCTTGGATGGATTTTTTGCGACTGTCCTGTCATAGTTGCAGCATGTCACATGTCGCAGTGCGACACCATAGCCTATCATTATAAAAATTGTTGCACGACATTGGTACGACAAAATGTGCAACACATGTTGTCATGTAGCCCTAGCCTTAAAGGGGCAGGGCACTGTGGAGATCGCTGTTAAGGGGGCATGGGCAGCTGCTGTGGAGTTCACTGCAAAGGGGGCAGGGGCCACTATTAAAGGGGCAGCTGCTGTGGAGGTCACTATTAAAGGGGCGTTCACTGTGGAGGTCACTGTTAAAGGGGCATTCACTGTGGAGGTCACTGTTAAAGGGGCATTCACTGTGAATGTTACTGTTAGGGGGGAAAACCACTGTGGCGGTCACTGTTAAAGGGACAGGCACTGTGGAGCTCACTGTTAAGGGGGCAGGGGCCACTATTAAAGGGCTGTTGTGGAGGTCACTGTTAAGTCAGCAGGTTACTGTGAGGTCACTGTTAAGGGAGCAGGATACTGTGGAGGTCATTGTTAAGGGAACAGGGTATTGTGGCAGTCACTGTTAAAGGGACGGGTGCTGTGGAGGTCTCTGTTAAGGGGGCAGGGAACAGTAAAGGTCACAGATAAGGGGATGTCCCCTATGGAGGTCAGTGTTAAGGGGCAGGTGCTGTGAAGGTCAACGTTAAGGGGATGGGCTGCTGTGGAGGTCCCATTTTATGAAGGCGGAGCGCACTGTGGGGGGGGGGGGGGGGTCAGTGTTGGTGGTAAAGGGCTGTGGAGTTCACTGCTAAGGGGGCGGGGTACTGTAGAGGTTACTGTTATAGGGGATACTGTCGATATCTTTTAACGACACACAGAAACATTAAATGAAATAGATTAAATATACCCGTGTAAACCCGGGTCCTTCTGCTAGTTTTTAATAAAGACCAATAAAAAAAAAATCTTTCTAGTTCAAAATAAGTACAATGCAATAATAATAATACAAATATTATCCTCAATGGTGTACATAGCCATTAATGTGGCCCTGGAAAAACACCTGAAAGTGGCCCCATGTTGTAAGTGGGCCCATATTGACATAAGGCAAGCAACACAAGTTGACGGGTCCAACACATTCAGGCAGGTACAAGAAAAGTAGGCAGGGCCAACAATACCATATTCTAGCACAAAATACCGCCCAGAGAAATTAAATGCCACAGGGCAGAACAAAATGCTTCCTTAGCAGAACCAAATACCAGAGTGCAGAACAAAATACTGCTGCCCCACTGGGAGGACGGCAATACAGTTGAATTCAATGGGGGCACCTGCGGCCGCCAGCTAGTTGCATAAGTACCTGGTGCTCTCTGCATTAATTAATGCTGAGTGCATCTGAAAGTTGTGTTCCCGATTGGCAGCCATGAGGAGGGCTGTGGTGGCCCACTTGGCATTGGCCCATCGGGAAATTTCCCTGTAGGATCTATGGCCAGTCCACCCCTGATTTCAGTTAATTTTTCAGAATAAGGGTACATTCACACGACCGCATAATTTTTTCCGCGTCTCATCCGCATCCGTTCCACATTTTGCGGGATAGAAGCAGACCCATTCATTCCTATGGGTGAATAAAATGTGCGGACAACATTCAGTATGTTGTCCGCATCCGTGTGTCCGCATTTCTATTCCGCAAAAGTATGAAGCATGTCCTACTATTGTCCGTACAGATCGGTCCGCAGCACCATTTAAGTCAATGGATCCGCAAATTGCGGATGACATACGGAATGATTTTCTCTCTCTTTTTTTTTTTCTTCCGTTATTTGCAGACCGTAAAAAACAGAAGACATACGGAAGTCATTTGTCCGCAAAATGCGGAAACACGGTTCCGTTATTTGCGGACCGCAAATCGGAAAGGATTGAATGTACCCTAAAACACAATTTAAAAAATCTCTAATACGTTGCCTGTCATTTGTGCGCTGCAGGTCCTACAGTGAAGTGGGTAAAAGTCACATAACAAGTCTTTGTATTCATCAGACCGCGCTGCCCAAGATTCTCGTATGGTGTTCATCTTTTTATTCAGAGCAAAGTGTACTGTCAGACATACAGGTAGGACAACATCGGTATCCACATCAGAAGCACCTCTACTCTGTGAGCCACCCTGTGAATTAGTAAGGAGATTGCGCAGATAGTGAAGCACCGTAAACCAGTAAAAAGGTTTATTATACTCACAAGCATAAACGAGCATAAAACATTTAATAAAAGCTGTAAGCCCTCGTGTTCCTGCCCAACGGCCCAGGGAGCTCTACAGAACAGTGAGTAAATAACTACTACCCCATCGGCCCACCAACACTCACGATGGCTTACAGATTTTCATAATAAGCTGCCAGGTGGGTGTACATGCACTAATTTATTTTTAATTGTAACTAATGAGCGCTTCCATTGTTAATACAGGAGGCCATCACTTAGAAAAGGCTGGAAATCCCCTTTGAGCCTAACACTTGCTTAGCCTCATCCAGTCAGTGCTAGGCTTGTTTGCTCCTCCACAACACCGTGCTGTCTGCACAGCGCACAAACTAGGGCTGGCTCAGAGAAATCATTTCATAACCAGGTGACAGTTTCTGCCTGGGAATGGGGGTCGGTATAAAAAGTAAATATCATTACTGGTGTTGTGTATTTGATGGGCTTCCCCCCACCGCCCATACACTTAATAAGGGAGCTCTGCACATCACTAATCTCTCACTGACTGACATTCCCCTCCACTGTCAACAGCCAACCCACAGTAAGTGAATGGGTGGCAGGGAAGGGGGGTTGCCTTAGTTTAGTTTCAAGTAGCATCTACTACATTATCTGTACTCGGAGATATTGTTGTGTTACATAGGGCTGTAGGTCAAATCTGCTACATTATCTGTACTCATAGAGTTATCAATATGTTCATCTGTGGTATTACATAGGACTGAAGGTGACATTTACTACATTATTTGTATTCAGAGTTCTCACCATGTTATCTGTGGTGTTACATAGGACTGCATGTAATATCTACTACATTATCTGTACTCAGAGAATTATCACTATGTTATCTGTGATGTTGCACAGGACTGCATGTAATATCTACTACATTATTTGCATTTAGCATTATTACCATGTTATCTGTGGTGTTACATAGGACTACATGTAATATCTACAACAACATTATCTGTACTCAGAGATATTGTTGTGTTATCTGTGGTGTTACATAGGACTGTAGGTAAAATCTGCTACAATATTGTGTACTCATAAAGTTATCAATATGTTTATCTGTGGTGTTACATAGGACTGCATGTAATATCTATTACGTTATCTGTACTCAGAGAATTCTCACTATGTTATCTGTGGTGTTGCACAAGAATGCATGTAATATCTATTACATTATCTGTACTCAGTGAATTATCACTATGTTATCTGTGGTGTTACATAGGACTGCATGTAATATCTACTACATTATCTGTACTCAGAGAATTATCACTTTCCTGTTCGTCCTTGGCAGCACACACCGGGGTTAAGTTCCCTAGGTACAACCAGAATAGAGACCAATTAGCAAGCAATAGATTGATTAATTACATAGTACCTCCCAGTATAAAGCACCACAGAGCACACAGAGCCATGTATTTTATTTTCTCTAGGTAACTTGAAGAGACCAGCTCCCACAGTTATCCCCTCCCAGGTGTGATACTTTTAGTCCCTCACCCTGAAGATGGATGCGAGAGTGTTTTCCCCAGTGCAGTCGGCAGCACCTCGCTCCATTCTCTGCTTGCCTTCCTCTGCATGGTGTGGGTTGAGGTTGAGGCAGCAGAGACGCGCGCTATAGCGGAAGCGCACGCCTGAGATGATACTGGGGAATCACGACGTCTCGCGCATGCGCACTCCCGCTGGCGCGTCCCGGAAGTATTTAACTCCGTGGCACAGTTACAATGGACGCTCGCCAGGACGCTACTCCCATTGCTTGCCGAGGTAAGTAAGGTTAGCGTACAGGGATAACATGCTTGGCAAGATCTGGCATAGGTTTGATGCGGCTGTCCCTTCCTCTGTGCACACTCTTCGGTGGTGTTGGGGTAAAGGAATTAATTTTTTACTGATACCCCTTATCTATTTATCTTATGAGAAAAAGAAAGTCCAGACACCGCTCCTGCAGGAATTGTGAACAACCTATGCCAGATGATGCTCTTTATGATCTGTGTCAGGGCTGCACTTCTGTACATTCTGAGTCTCCTCCCTCCCAGAATAATGACTTTCTGCACTGGTTTAAGGATCAGCTATCATCTGTTTTTAATGAAGTCAGAGCCTCCAATAAAAAAACTAAAAATCGCATGAAACTTCAGAGCCACAGTTTGCCTTATCTTCTGACAGTTCCTTATCTGAGGGAGAAATAGACTCAGATTCTGAGAGTATGGAGGACACTATGCTGTTCCATAAAGAGAACCTAGGGGATCTTCTCAAAGCAGTCAAGCACACTATTGAATCCAATAGAGATATTTCTAATAAGTCAAAATTGTGACAAGCTGTTTTATTTTCCTAAATCAGGATGCAAAGCTTTTCCAGGGCACCCACTGCTCAATGATTGGCTAAGGCAGTATTGGGATAAACCGGATAAGAAACCAGATCCCAGTTCCAGATTCAAGCATACAGAAACAAAAACAGAATAGTGGGTGTGGACTGCTGGACACAAAGCTGCGGTGCCCTTAATAGGATAGGTTCAAATCCTTAATACGAAATAAGAAAAAAGTTACGGGTGCCGCGCTAATTATAAAGCAATATATGGAGTTGTTAATAATCTGGAACCAAAAGAAACAATGTGCCAAGTTCGTAATCTATAAAAGGAGAAAATCACAAGTCCATAATACAATGGTGCACAGACGGATCTCACAAGTCTATATTCAACCCGTGAAGTTTATCAGCAACCCTTAATTTGGTTGCGCATATGTAAAGACAGCTGTCTCACGTCTAATGTTCCATATGCGATAAACCTGATGTCCGCCTTCAATATGTGATGAAATCACTTACAAGAAAGCAGTTTTCACATGTTTTTATGCATGTGAAAACTGCTTTCTTGTAAGTAGAATAAAACTTTCTTACCTCTACATCCTGAGGGTATTGCACCATCTCTTTCTGTCCTTTATAAAGGTAATCCGGATTGGTTCGGAGCAAGCGTTTGGTGCGGTTGTTGCCACAAAGGGAAATTTCATCACATATTGAAGGCGGACATCAGGTTTATCGCATATGGAACATTAGACGTGAGACAGCTGTCTTTACATATGCACAACCAAATTAAGGGTTGCTGATAAACTTCACGGGTTGAATATAGACTTGTGAGATCCGTCTGTGCACCATTGTATTATGGACTTGTGATTTTCTCCTTTTATAGATTACGAACTTGGCACATTGTTTCTTTTGGTTCCAGATTATTAACAACTCCATATATTGCTTTATAATTAGCGCGGCACCCGTAACTTTTTTCTTATTCCAGATTCAAGCATACATATAAATTAGCGGACGACACATGTAAAGATTGGATGTCAGTCCCTAAAGTTGACCTTCCAGTGGCCAGATTGTCAAAGAAGGCGCTTTTTCCATCTGAAGAGACTTCCTTGATCAAGGATCCGGTAGACAAGAAGGCAGTTTTTTTTTAAAAAAGCATATGTGTCCACTTCTTCTTCCTGTGTACCGGCCCTAGCCTCTGTGCCAGTGGCAAGATCTCTGCGGATCTGGCTTTCCCAATTATCTCATGACCTGGAAGATGGGGTTCCAAGGGAAGAATTTTTAAAAAGTATCCCGGTTATGAAGCATGCATCTGAATTCTTGCGTGATTCTCCATTAGATTCATTAAAGTTTGCATCACGTTCTTTGGCTCTCACTAATGCCGCCAGAAGGGCCATATGGATTAAGCAATGGTCAGGTGACCTCTTGTCAAAGTTCCACTTTTGTAATCTTCCATTCCAGCCCACGTCCTTGTTTGGCCCTCAGTTGGAAAAAATTCTGGAGTCATTAAATGACGGCAAAGCTTCAAAATTTCCTGAAACAAGAAGGAAGCCTTCCAGATCCTTTCGTCTTCAGAGAAGATCCCCTAGATTTCGGAACAAACAGCAGTTTGACAGACAAAGAAGATTTCGGAACAGACAAGATAGACCTGACTTCAGGAAAAAGATAAGAAGCCCGCAGAACAATGACGCCAGGCCTCAGCACCGGGTAGGAGCAATGTTAAAAGAATTCACCGCAGCATGGAGGAACACGTCGAGTGACGCCTGGGTCATTTCCACTATTCAGAGAGGTTATGTCCTGGAATTTTCAAATTACCCTCCAGACCGGTTTCTTAAAAACCAGACAAATCCAGTGATCCTTCAACTGAAGAATTCATAGAGAAGGCGGCATTGGAGCCGGTGTCTTATATGGAAGCGGGCAAAGGCGTTTATTCCAAGGTTTTCCCGGTACCCAAACCAGGGAACAAATGGAGGCTAGTAGTGGATCTAACGTACCTAAGCAAGTATATTCATCCGATCAGTGATCTCGCTATTAGAGGAGAACAGCTACATGGCATCGGTAGATCTCCAAGATGCGTATTTACACATTCCAATCCTTCCCAAGCATCGGAAGTATCTAAGAATAGCGATTCGAACTCAACACAGAACATCTCATATTCAGTTCCACCTGTTTACCCTTCGGGATATCATTGGCACCCAGGGTGTTCTCAAAGGTAGCAGTGGTCCTGACAGAAGCATTGCACCTCAAAGGCATATGTTGCATACCGTATCTAGACGACTGGCTTCTGATAGCGAACTCTGCGGCTCAACTATTAACAGATTTGACAGAGGCTTTACTAATGCTCCAGAATCATGGGTTTCTAGTAAATCACAAAAAATCTCAACTTGTTCCTTCTCAGGAGATAAAGTTTCTGGGATTAATTCTGAATTCAAAGAAAATGAACGTCAGGCTATCCGCAGAAAGGATAATAGCTATCCAGAAACATGTGTCGCACCTGATATCTGCCTCCAGAGTAACATTTCTACTGGGTTGATTAACTTCCTCAGTGGATGCAGTTCCATGGGCAAGAGCTCACTTCAGAGAGCTACAACATGCCATCCTCACGGCGTGGGACAAGAGTTATCACTCCCTGGACAGGAAGTTTGTGATACCAGTGTCGACGCGTCATCATCTCAGGTGGTGGATGTCACCCAAACTCCTTCAACAAGGCAGAAATCTGCAATCTCAAACCCAGATTCACCTCACTACGGATGCCTCCTCCTGGGGCTGGGGTGCCCATGTCGACAGTCAGAGAGGCCGGACCTGGACGGAGGTAAGGGGAGGGCGCCATGATGGGTTTTGGTAGGAAGGGCCGGGTGGGAATTGGTTAACCGTGGGGGGGAAGGAGGAGTTAGGGTGATTAGTGGGGTGGAGTTTAGGGGGTTAAATAGGGGTGACCGGCGGTTAGCAGGCGCCATTTTGTGAGGAGAAATCTTGGAGAGAACGGGCTGCGGCTTTCCATGGCGGCCGTGGAGGAATTATTGCAGCAGCTGCGGGCGGAGGCGGCGGTCCGAGGTCCGGAGTGGCTACAGGGTCAGGTAGCCGGTCTGCTGAGCGGGGGGGCGGCGGGTGCTGTTAACTCGCCGCCGGGCGTTACACGGCCGCGGCGGGTCCGGCCGCCGGCGCGCCTGAGCCCTGAGGTTACCCCCCGGGTCCGGCGCCGGGTCAGGAGCCCCTCCGGGGACCCTCCGCGCCGGGGGGCCGTTGTTCAGACTCCCTCCAGGTCCTCCTGGCGTGGGAGGAATCCATGCGGTCGGCGGGGCCCAGTGGGAGGCGGGGCGGCAAGTGCTCCGTCTCCAGCAGCCTTCAGCGTGGTGGTCGGAGCTGGTACTGCAGGCTCCCCTCTCCAGGAGGGGGGGGAGAGCTGCTCGACGTGGGAGAGGCGGCAGTGGCAGCAGGGGACACGAGGCTGTGCACCAGGATGGCGGCGTGGTGCACAGGCCTTTGCAAGGTGACGGACAGCAGGCCGCTGGTCCTGCTCATCAGGAAGAAGAGGAGGAAGGCTCGTTTTCGGCGCGCAGCGCGTCCAGCGTGGAGGAGGCTGGGATGCCCGGTCCGAGTAGCAGAGTGGCGTCCGGCGTGGTCGTTCCGGTGACGGGGTCGCATCGTCAGGATTCAGGACTGCCAGCTGCGGGGTTCACAGCGCCCCGGCAGCCAGGTGAGGCGGCGTTGGGTGCTTTTCTTGCGCTGGCGCAGGGGTCGGGGCTGGGGGGTGTCGGTGGGGGGCAGGTTGATATGCTTGCGGGTTTGGGGCGGTTATTGTGTGGGTTGGCGGGTGTGTAGTCGGGGGGTAGTGTGTCTGGGGGGGGCCCTTTGCAGGCGTGGGGGGTTGGGTCTGGTGTGGGCATAGGGCCGGGGGGCGTAGGGCCGGGGGGCTCGGGTGTCGCGGCGGCGGCTTCGGTGTCGGTGCAGACGCAGGCTGGTGGCGACGAGGAGCGACCGCGGGTGGATGATGCTGCCCGTGGGGAGGTTTATGTGTGCTTTGAGGGCCCGCTGGGTGCGCACTTGAAGCAGGAGGTCAGGGAGCGGATTTGGCAGGGGGAGTGCGTGGATATCTTTTCGCTGCTCCCCCTGGAGCGTTTTAATCTGGACGTGGCGAGGCGGGACGGGTCGAAGAGGGAGGAGGATGAGAAGCGGCGTTATAGGCTGATACCGCGGACGTTTGCAAATTGGCTGCAGGCGTTCGCCATTTTGGCTAGCGTGATTGGGGAGAGGGCGCCTGACAGCTGTTGGGGGCTGTTCTGCTATTTGGACGCGATTGGGGAAGCGTATAGGGTGTGTAACTGTCCGCTTATCATTGTGGATCTTGTTCAGCACTTACTGCTGGGTGGAACCTTTCTGCCTCCCTTTGGTTCCCTGGGGAATGTTTTGATCAGCAGGATTACAAGACCTCTCCTTCTTCCTGTCAAAAAAGGAAAGCCTTTTCCTGTATCTCAGATGCCACATGTTAGCTGTCTGCATAGGATTTCATGGAAGATGTCTGCAGAAAATCCCTAAAGCTTAAAGTTTGTACCCCCTTGGCAAGTGGATCGAGGTATGCAGAAAAGTGTGCATTGTTATAAAAGGTGTATATGTTCTAGAGATAAACCCTGTTCATGCTGTTTGGTTTTAAATACGCTATACTGTATAATCCAAGGCACTTTGTATGTAACCATGTTTCTTTGAATGTTCAATGTAATTAGATGTGTGTGCAGACAACTGTAATTAACCCTGTAACCCCCTTTTTGGTGACAACCGTAAATAAGTGTGTTGTATGTCATTTACAGTTTTCACGGTGCTATGGTACTATGGTGCTTACAATATTCATGTTTACGGTGCTCAAGGAAATAAAGAAAATAATATTCAACCCTGCTGCGCACCTTTGTTCCGAAAGAATAAAACTACTGCACCCGTCAGAATCTCTCCTCTTGTTATTTATTCGATGCCAAAGGGGCCGTAACAGTGATAACTCGTCGCTGCGGTGGAGACTCGACATCACCAGCTGCGTCGCTGTCTTCATCGAACTGTGAGTAAAGGCTTCCCAACGCCTCGCAAGACACGTGCGGACGCCATCTTGGCAACAGAGACTTGGCTAAAAAAGTAAACGTGTCACGTGGACTTTTAAATATAGCGGGTTCTTTATATGTGATCCGGAAGCCGCCCTTAACTACTATGCGAGCCAAATAGTTAATATTTTGCTAAACCAGTGATCAAGTTATTATATTCGTGTTTAGAGGCCTAGTGTCAGATTTAAAGCAACGCTATCTTCCAAGTTCCTAATCCACTAAACTGCAGTTATTTACAGAAAGGGTTAATTGTCTGGTTAGAAAGTGTCAGCAGTATATTCGTTTAAAACATTTTGTAGTACTGTATGCATTGTTTGCTAATCTTTAGTTACAAGTGTGAACACCTGTTATCTGTCGTAGCCCTTAGTAGCAAGTTTGAGCCAACACTCATTCAAGTTAGGTTTCAGGCACACTCACACTTGAAAGGCAAAGGCACACTAGAACAAAATGTTGTCACCTGCTGAAGAAACAGACAAACCCACAGAGTCACAACAGGTACGATCCAGCTCTAGAGAGCGAAGCCTAACAAAAAAGGGCAAAGAAATGCACGAAGAAACAGTTAAGAAAAATGAAAAGGCATTCAACAAGGTGTGCAACTCTTGGAAGGAGCTAGCAAAGGAATGTAGGACAAAGTTAAAAGGTTTCTGCTCAACCGAAGACCTTAATACAAGATTGAAAGAGATTAAAGCCAAAGAAGCGTTAGTGCACCAACAGTATGAGTCCATGTGCCGAAATAATTCCACTACCCCGTACGTTGTTAAGAAAATGGATGCATGCACCGCGTTAACGGCTGAAATCTGCAACCTCATCAGCAAGCGGCTAGAGAATGTAGATGAAATCTTTAACGATCAACTTGAGAAGGAAAGGGTGAGGATGGTGCTTAATAAAGAAGAGCATGAGTCAGTCTTTGGAAACTCAGAAACAGAAACTGTCCTCTCAGAGCCATCACCAGACTCCAACGCAAGCTCAAGAGCTACTTCCAGATCTAGCAAACGCGCTGACGTAGAAGCAGATCTTGCAGCCAAAATAGAACAGGCAAAGGCGACGCAACAGATGCGCGAGGAGCAAGCTAAGCTGAACAAACTAGAGGCAGAAATTAAACTGAAGTTGGATGAGGAAAAGACAAGACTACAACAGCTACAAGCAGAAAATGAAGTCAAGGTAGCTGCAGCAAGAGTGAAAGCCTACAACGCTTATGATAGTCTCGAAATTTACGAACAGGAGACAGACCACAATGTGCAATACCTCTGCCAAAATAATGAACCACGAAACTCATTGAATCCAAAGGCTGTGCCATTTCAACCTTCAAATACACCACTTGGGGTGTCAAGACCAAATGAAGAAGTTAGTCTAACCCCAGGACTTGCAAGTCTGCTTATCTCCAACCGTCTCCCTATACCTGAACCAACTGTATTCACAGGTGATCCTTTGAAGTTCATAGATTGGAAGATATCCTTTATGGCGCTGATTGATCAGAAACCACTCCCTGTGTGCGAAAAAATGCTGTACTTGAAGAGGTATCTCGGTGGTGAAGCTCGTAAAGCAGTGGAAGGGTTCTTCTACCGAAATTCAGAAGATGCCTATCTAGGTGCTTGGGGAATCCTACAGGACAGGTATGGAGGTCCATTCATAGTGCAAAGAGCCTTCAGAGAAAGGTTGGCTAAATGGCCAAAGATATCAGCAAATGACCCTGTAGCATTAAGAGAGTTTGCAGATTTCCTTCAAGGTTGTGTGGAGGCCATTCCTCATGTTAAAGGCCTGGCTATTCTAAATGATTGTGAAGAAAACCACAAGCTTCTCAAGAAACTGCCTGAATGGATCGTGCGCAGATGGAGTCGCATCGCCATGGACGAGCTGGACAAGTCCCAAGAATACCCAACCTTCGCTCGTTTCACAGAGTTCCTGCAAAGGGAAGCTAAGATTGCATGCAACCCCATTGCCTCTCCTTTTCTCCTCAGTACCAAGACGACAGATGAGAGAATTCCCAAGAGAGCCAAGGCCCTCAACACAAGCACTCAAATGAAGCCCTCTACCTTCAACGTTCCAAATATCTCAGCTTCAAGACCGAAACCACCTTGCCTAGTCTGCAAAGACGAAACACACGGTGTCGCTAAATGTCCGATTTTTGCGGTAAAGACCATCGATGAAAAGAAGGCTTTTATTCACGAAAACCATCTCTGTTTTGGTTGCTTAAGAAAGGGCCACACTACAAAAGACTGCAAGGGAAGACACACGTGTAGCATATGCAGTCGACGTCATCCAACCTGTTTGCACATACAGAGAGACACTGAGCCTGTCAAGGCATCAAACGATGATTCAGTAGGCATGAGAAATAAGGCAAACGACAACGTTCCCAAAGTTATGTCCCATACTTTGACAAGACATACGTCTGCCACATCCTGCATTGTTCCAGTTCTGTTGTCAGCTACTACGGAGCCTCAGAAGGAAATCCTCACTTGTGTTCGGATCGGCTATCAGAAGGTGTCCCTAACCTATCTAACCCTATCTTCAACAAGCAGTAGAATTGTGCCGTAACTGCTGCTGTAGGGTAGCCTAAAGGGGGCCACCCCTATATGAAGTGACTGTAAGATGGTGTGGGTGGGTGGGTGAAATCAGCTGACCCGTCGTCAGCCTAGGCCTACAGGAGCCTATAAATAGCCTAGTACCCACCCATCCTGGCCTCACAGGTGCAAGTAAGTAGCCGTGTAATCAGCCTCTCCTCTCACAAATACAGCCAAATACTAGTATTTTGCTTAACACTTGTGTTCGGATCGGCTATCAGAAGGTGTCCCTAACCTATCTAACCCTATCTTCAACAAGCAGTAGAATTGTGCCGTAACTGCTGCTGTAGGGTAGCCTAAAGGGGCCAAAAAGCATGGACCGTATTTAGAGTAAATATATACATACCATTACGATGCCCGCTTTGAACGCCGAAAACTCTGCCCGATGAAGGTGCGGAATACACCGTACATAACAGCGACTTCTATATACCTTACCTCTTTGTCACGTGCCGTTGTTTTAGGAGGTAGCTAAAGTTGATGTTTTGAAAGAGCGGTCGGTAGTCAGAAACGATTTACCCCTATGTTGACGATCATATGAACATATTGCAAGAAGGTCTGAACCCGGGAGCTGTGGACTGAAATAACAATGGTGAATGTGATAGAAGACTTAATGAAGTCCAACCATTCGCTAAGGGCCCTGCTCGGACACCAACTATTGCTGGTAGCAAATACTACACCTATACTTATCCCCCAGGCCACTGCTTAAATTATTTCTTATTATTAATATAGGACCCAAAAACTTAGAGGATGGCATATGCCGCTTAACTCTGATAATGGATCGGGACGTAATCGCCTGTAGTCGTGACAGGACCCATTAACCTGTAGTCGTGACAGGATTTCGTAATTGCCTGAAGACGTGACAGGACTTATTAACCTGTAGACGTGACAGGATTTCGTAATTGCCTGAAGACGTGACAGGACTTATTAACCTGTAGACGTGACAGGATTTCGTAATTGCCTGAAGACGTGACAGGACTTATTAACCTGTAGACGTGACAGGATTTCGTAATTGCCTGAAGACGTGACAGGACTTATTAACCTGTAGACGTGACAGGATTTCGTAATTGCCTGAAGACGTGACAGGACTTATTAACCTGTAGACGTGACAGGATTTCGTAATCGCCTGTAGTCGTGACAGGACTTATTAACTGCCAGGCGCGAGAGACCCTAATGGCGGGGCCAGGCATCTGCGAGGGAAGAAATGTAACCTGAAGGAAGCAGCTATGTTCATTAGGAGAACGGTATCAGAGCGGTGCACTGACTGCCCCCGAGAAAATACTGAGTAACCATGATGTAGCAATGAAAAGAAAAATGCGGCCTTAAGTGGAAGCCGAAGTGATGTATGAACAGGTGGGTGAACGCAGCTCTGGATGTGAGTAGTGCCTGAAACATGGTATGGGCCCAGCTGTGAGCCTGAAGAGCACTGTATAACGCAGCTGTGAATGCAATCTGAGCTAACAGGGTATCAATGTTATGCAACAGCAACGCATGAACGCAGCTCTAGTGGTGAACAGAGTATAAATTGTAAATGCAGACACATGGACATAGCTATGAAGGTAACGCCCCCACATAATGCTGCAGGCTTTTTTTTTTTTTTTTTTTTTCTTCCCAGGATGGTCACCACAGCACCACCAAAAAATAAAAACAAAAAATAAAAACATAAACGTGTATGAACATGAACCTTGAAGCAACGACAATAAGGCAACATAATGCACCTGTACCCCAGCACAGAACCGCTGACACATGTGTGCCCATAACATACAGTTTATAGATAAACCACTCTTACCTATAGGAGCATCAGAACTCAAATGCAGGCGCCTCGACTGATCTGCATGGATCCCCACATGCAGACCCCTGGTATACATACCCCAACTCCTTGCCTGTTTGGCATTAGCTACGGATGTGCCCCTGCATGTTAAAAACACACATTTTTTATTTATTTTTTAAATAGAGGAAACCTGCGACCATACCTACACCAGGCGCCTGCTAGGCCAACAACTATATGCAATGACCCCCAACAAGCCCCTGGACAGCCAAGCATTCACTAAACCATAAGCACCCCGCTCTGCTTTGAACCAGAGTACTGCACATCGCATGCCGCCCTGTAGGCACCATGCCATCACACCATGCCATCAAATGCAATACCACAGCATTTTTTATTTTTTTTTCCCTTACCATTGATATAAAACACAGCGTGCATGACTTGAACCAACTAACAACCCTCATTCAACCGTTTAGCGCCCGACTCTGCTACATCTCAGAGCGCTACATGTCGCGGACCGCAGCGTTGGTCCCGTGCAAACCACTCCGATCCTACCGTGAATACCAGCGCCCTGCTAAGACATTCTGCCATCGCCCAGCCGTAAGGAGCCTCCACACCATGCTGCTGTATCCTAGAGCTGACTCACAGGTAGTGAAATCAGCTGACCCGTCGTCAGCCTAGGCCTACAGGAGCCTATAAATAGCCTAGTACCCACCCATCCTGGCCTCACAGGTGCAAGTAAGTAGCCGTGTAATCAGCCTCTCCTCTCACAAATACAGCCAAATACTAGTATTTTGCTTAACACTTATGCCTTACTTGACACACAGAGTGATTCAACCTTTATTCTGGCAGACCTGGTATCGAAGTTAAGTGTGAGCACCAAGCCATTACAGCTAAGGCTCAGCACAATGACAGCGGTTGACACAGTTATTTCAAGTCAAATTGCTCATGGTCTGCAAGTGCGTGGCTTCAACTCCGAAGTTCAAGTCCAACTCCGTCAAGCCTATACAAGAGATTTCATTCCAGTAGATAAGTCTCACATCCCCACTAAGGAGACTGCACTCCAGTGGTCACACCTCAAACACTTGGCAAACAAGTTACAGCCACTTCAAGATTGCGAAGTAGGACTACTGATCGGTTATGACTGCCCATCAGCACTGGCTCCCTTGGAGGTTGTTATCGGCTCCGAAAATGAACCCTTCGCTCAAAAAACTATGCTCGGCTGGAGCATTGTAGGATCAGCAAATCCACATCTTGATAGACAGGGTAGCCAGAGCTTCGTACACAGAGTCGCAGTGAAGGAAATGCCAATGCCGCCGGTCGCTGATGTGTTAAAGGCTTTAGAAATGGACTTCATTGAAAGAAATTATGAAGATAAGTACGTGTCTCAAGATGATGTTCGCTTCGTGCAGTTTCTCTCGGAAACTATAATGAAAAGGAAAGATGGACACTACGAGATGCCGTTACCCTTCAAAGACAACAGTCAACTGGCACTACCAAACAATAAGAGGCTGGCCCTTATTCGACTTCATCATCTAAAGAAAAGATTAAAGGGAAATAGACAGTACCATGAACACTACACTGCATTCATGGAAGAAACAATCAGAAAAGGTGATGCAGAACTAGCCCCTTCATTATCAGAGGAAGAGACAGTGTGGTACATCCCACATCACGGGGTTTATCACCCCAAGAAGCCAGACAAGTTAAGAGTTGTCTTTGATTGTTCGGCAAAGTTCAAAGGCATCTCCCTAAACGATACCTTGCTGACAGGTCCCGACCTGATAAACTCTCTAGTGGGAGTCCTCTGTCGCTTCAGGAAGGAAGCAGTTGCTGTGACATGCGACATTGAAAAGATGTTCCATCAGTTCTATATCCCCTCAGAAATGCGCAATTACTTAAGGTTCCTTTGGTGGGAGAACGGTCAGTTGGAAACAGAACCGAAAGAATACAGAATGGCAGTTCACCTTTTCGGTGCCAGCTCCTCTCCAGGATGTGCCAATTTCGGCCTTAAGTATCTTGCACGACAACACAAGTCAGAACATCCCTCAGCATCAGCCTTCATCGAGAAGAACTTTTATGTCGACGACGGCCTAACTAGCATTCCAACAGTCAGCGAAGCTTCGAATCTAATCCTCGAAACTCAAGGATTATGTAAAAATGCCGGCCTACGACTGCATAAGTTCAACTCTAATAAAAGGGACGTCCTGTCCTGTATTGCTCCGTCAGAAAGAGCAACAACTAGTGTACCTGTCAAACTTAGCCCAGACTCAACAACAGAAGGACAAGTACTTGGCATTCAGTGGTCAATTGAAAACGACACCTTCAGTTTCAGTGCTGACATAAAGCATCAACCCTCAACTCGTCGTGGTATCCTGTCAGTCGTAGCCTCCCTTTATGATCCTCTAGGCTTCATAGCCCCCTTCATACTGAGTGGCAAGTGCGTTCTCCAAGAGCTTTGCCGCAGAGGCATCAGTTGGGATGAAGCACTTCCTGAGAGCTTATGTCCACGGTGGGAGGCTTGGAAGAGTAGTCTGCAAGCTTTAAGGGAAATCAAGATACCCAGATGTTACCATCCCCCAGACTTTGGTAACAGAATGAAAGTGGAACTACACCACTTTTCCGATGCCAGCAACATAGGATATGGTGCCTGTTCGTACCTTAGGTACAAAAATGACAGAGATCAAGTCCATTGCAGCTTCGTAATGGCCAAGGCAAGAGTTGTACCAACGAAGATTGTGAGCATCCCAAGGCTTGAACTCTCAGCTGCCGTCACTGCAGCAAGGTTGAGTGTCATGTTGAAGGCAGAACTTGAAATAGAAGTTGACAAAGAGTTCTTCTGGACAGACTCCCAAGTAGTCTTAGCCTATATCAATAACGAAGCAAGAAGGTTTCACGTGTTTGTAGCCAATCGTGTTCAACTCATAAGAGAGATTACAGATCCAACCCAGTGGCATTATGTGGATACGACACAAAACCCAGCCGACCATGCATCCAGGGGTCTACATGTAGCAGATATCTCCACCTCAAGTTGGTTATCTGGGCCTAGTTTCCTTTGGAGATCTGAAGTGCACGCATCTTCAAGCTCTTCAGCAGAACTAATTGTAGGCGACCCTGAAGTCAAACCTGTTACAACCCTTGCATCACAAGCCAATGAACAAACTGATACTCTAAATCGTCTGAGCAGGTTCTCCAGTTGGTCAATGCCCATTAAGGTGATTGCAAGAATCAGGAGAATAAAAACGAAGACGTATCACTGCAACAATCTTGTGTCTGTGGAGGAACGTAAGGAGGCCGGGGAGGTAGTGATAGGTCTAGTTCAACAGCAAGTTTTCCCCCCAAGAGCTAAAACTCCTTCAAAGAGGAGATAGTCTCCCAAGTTCAAGCCCTCTTAGCTGCCTTGACCCCATTCTGGTTCAAGGAGTTCTTCGTGTTGGTGGAAGGCTGTCAAGATCAACTCTTAGTCAAGAAACAAAGCACCCAGTCATCCTCCCAAAAGAAGGGCACATTACCCAATTAATCCTGTCCCACTATCATGCAGCCATTCATCACCAGGGCCGCAGCCAAACTCTAACAGAACTCAGAGCAAATGGATTTTGGGTGCTTGGTGGAAGCAAGTCAGTTGCCAAGTTAATACATAAATGTGTACAGTGTCGAAAGCTCCGGCGTCCCACAGAGGAGCAGCATATGTCAGAGCTCCCCGAAGAACGCATAGAAGTTTCAGATCCCTTTACATACTGTGGTATGGACTGTTTTGGTCCCTTTATCACCAAACAAGGTCGAAAGGAATACAAGAGGTATGGTCTAATCTTCACATGCTTCTCCTCACGTGCAGTCCACATCGAAATGCTTGAAGATTTATCTACAGATTCCTTCATCAATGCCTTAAGGTGTTTCATCAGTTTAAGAGGAGCCGTTTGCCAACTTCACTGTGACCAAGGCACAAACTTCACAGGAGCAAAGAACGAACTTAAAGAAGCCCTGAAGCAATGTGACACAAAGGCACTAGAAACTTTCCTAGCTGATAAACAGTGTGAGTTTATCTTCAATGCTCCTTCCGCAAGTCATGCAGGTGGAGTCTGGAAACGTCAAATTAGAACCATTCGTAATGTGCTAAATGCTACAACGGTCCAATGTTCAAGTAGACTAGACGATGCTTCTCTTAGAACGCTATTTTATGAAGCCATGGCCATTGTTAACAGCCGTCCTTTAACTGTCGATGGAATCAATGACCCCAAGGCGCCAGAACCTCTAACTCCAAACCACCTCATCCTGATGAAATCCAAGGTTGCATTACCTCCACCTGGGAAATTCGTAAAGGAAGACGTATATGCAGCTAAACGGTGGCGTAGAGTGCAATATTTAGCAGAACAATTCTGGAGTCGGTGGAAAAGAGAATACCTCATGAGTGTTTCCACAAGACAGAAATGGCACACACCTCGACGTAACTTCAAAGTAAATGACATTGTCATAATCAAAGATGATATGTCTCCCAGATGCCAGTGGCAACTAGGACGTGTAATTGAAACTACAATAGAAAAGGATGATCTAGTTCGTCGAGTCAAGGTGTTAGTAGGTGACAGAAGATTGCAAGATAAGAAGGACTATGTATCAAAACCTTCAATTATTGAACGTCCTATTCAAAAGCTAGTAGTCCTCATAGAAAGCAAATAAGTTCAGTTTTAGTGATACACTAGCATACCACCACAAGACAGTAGCCAGTTACAGAGGTACCTATAAGCTAAATTGTGTATGATGTACCATGTTTTATAGCGGCCAAGGTTATGTTCTGTAAATTATGTATGACTTTTTTAGGTTATGTTCATTCATAACATAATTTGGTGGGAGTGTAACTGTCCGCTTATCATTGTGGATCTTGTTCAGCACTTACTGCTGGGTGGAACCTTTCTGCCTCCCTTTGGTTCCCTGGGGAATGTTTTGATCAGCAGGATTACAAGACCTCTCCTTCTTCCTGTCAAAAAAGGAAAGCCTTTTCCTGTATCTCAGATGCCACATGTTAGCTGTCTGCATAGGATTTCATGGAAGATGTCCGCAGAAAATCCCTAAAGCTTAAAGTTTGTACCCCCCTTGGCAAGTGGATCGAGGTATGCAGAAAAGTGTGCATTGTTATAAAAGGTGTATATGTTCTAGAGATAAACCCTGTTCATGCTGTTTGGTTTTAAATACGCTATACTGTATAATCCAAGGCACTTTGTATGTAACCATGTTTCTTTGAATGTTCAATGTAATTAGATGTGTGTGCAGACAACTGTAATTAACCCTGTAACCCCCTTTTTGGTGACAACCGTAAATAAGTGTGTTGTATGTCATTTACAGTTTTCACGGTGCTATGGTACTATGGTGCTTACGATATTCATGTTTACGGTGCTCAAGGAAATAAAGAAAATAATATTCAACCCTGCTGCGCACCTTTGTTCCGAAAGAATAAAACTACTGCACCCGTCAGAATCTCTCCTCTTGTTATTTATTCGATGCCAAAGGGGCCGTAACAGGGTGTATGGGGGGTCGGGGTGGTTGAGGTATGACGAACAGTTTCGTCAGCGGAAGGCGGTCCGCCGGAGTATGCGGTGGGACCATAAAGATATAGGGTTGTGGATGAAGGTGATGGCGCCGTTGAGGTCTGGGCAGCCCTTTTCGGGGGGAGCAGGGGGGATCAGGTCAGTCGGGCTTTGCAACGGTAGCGGCCAAGGGATTGTGTTTCCTTTTTAACGAAGGGAGTTGCAAGTTCGGCCCCAAGTGCAAGTTTAAGCACGAGTGTTCTTCGTGCGGGGGGGGAGGTCACGGGGCCAGCCGTTGCTTCAAAGGGGCGAGGCAGAAAGGTGGCGAGGCAGGTGGAAAAGGGCAGGACGCCGGTGCGGGGGGACGTGATGGCGGGGTTCCTCGATAGGTACCCGGACAGGAGGGCGGCGGAATTTTTGCGGAAGGGATTTGCGGAGGGGTTTAGCATTCCGTCTCGCCCGGTGGAGAGGGGGTTTGGGGTTGGTAGGAACTTGAGGTCGGCGTTGGAGCACAGGGAGGTGGTGTCGGAGAAGCTGGCCAAGGAGGTGGCGCTGGGTAGGATGGATGGGCCGTTTTCTGAACGGCCTTGGGAGGATTTGAGGGTTTCTCCTTTGGGGGTGGTGCCCAAGAAGGAGCCGAACAAGTTTCGGCTCATTCATCACTTGTCTTTCCCAAAGGGGGCGTCGGTCAACGATGGTATTGACCCTGAGCTTTGTTCGGTGGTTTATACCTCCTTTGATGCGGCGGTAGGTTGGGTGCGTAAGTTGGGGCCGGGGGCCTTGTTGGCTAAGACGGACATCGAAGCGGCGTTTCGGTTGTTGCCCGTGCATCCTGATAGTTTGCACTTGTTGGGTTGTTTTTGGGATGGCGGGTATTTTGTGGATCGGTGTCTGCCGATGGGGTGCTCGGTGTCTTGTGCTTATTTTGAGACCTTTAGTTCCTTCTTGGAGTGGGTGGTCAAGGATGTGTCAGGGTGTGGGTCGCTGATTCACTATCTTGATAATTTTTGTGCTTGGGTCCGGCGGGGTCACGGGTTTGTTCATTGTTGTTGTCTACGTTGCAGGGTGTTTTTGAGTCGTTCGGAGTGCCGTTGGCGGGGGAAAAGACGGTGGGTCCCGTGACGGAGTTGAGTTTTTTGGGCATTGTCATCGATACGGTTCGGATGGAGTGTAGGTTGCCTGAGGAGAAGGTTAGGGATTTGAGGGGAGCGGTGGGGAGTGCGGTGAAGGCGCACAAGATTCGTTTGAGGGATTTGCAGTCGCTGTTGGGTAAGTTGAATTTTGCGTGTCGGATCATGCCGATGGGGCGAATTTTTTGTAGACGGTTGGCGGCTGCTACCGGCGGGGTGGTTGCCCCGCACCATTTTATTCGCTTGGGTCGGGAGTTAAAGGGTGATTTGTTGGTTTGGGACCAGTTTTTGAGGCATTTTAACGGCAGGGCATTGGTGCTGGGTGAGGTGGTGGACAGTTTTGATTTTGATTTGTATTCGGATGCGGCTGGGGGGATCGGTTACGGGGTGTTCTGTGGTGGACAGTGGTGTGCGGGTCCGTGGCCGGAGTCCTGGGTGTTGAGGGGTTGGGTTCGTAACGTGGCATTGCTTGAATTGTTTCCAATTGTCTTGGCAGTGGTGCTATGGAGGGATAGGTTCCGCGATAGGAAGGTTCGGTTTCACTGCGACAACCTCGGGGTGGTACAGGTGATTAATGGTTTGACGGCCTCTTCCCCCCCCGGTGGTGAAATTGTTGCAGCATTTGGTGTTGTGTTGCTTGGAGATTAACGCTTGGATTGTGGCGGTGCATGTGCCTGGGGTGGAGAACGGTGTTGCTGACTCTCTTTCTCGTTTGCAGTGGGAGCGTTTTCGGCAGCTCGCCCCGGAGGCGGAGGCAGTCGGGTTGGTGTGTCCGGAGTTCCTCTGGGAGCTCTTGGAGGTACGGTAGCTGGGTTGTTGAGGGAGTCTCTGAGTGCTGGCACCTGGGTGGCGTACGGTAAGGCGTGGAGTGAGTGGGAGGGGTGGTGTGCTGAGTTGGGGGTGGGGGTTGATGGGGGTGAGGTTCCGTTGGTGTTGTTTGTGGGGAATTTGGCGGAGAGGGGGAGGTCGGTGGCGCAGGTGAATCGGGTCATGGCGGGGTTGGCGTTTGGTTTCAAGCTTAGGGGCTTACCCGATTGTACCAAAACCTTTTTGGCTCGGCAGGTGTTGAAGGGGTGTAAGAGGGGGAAGCGTGTTGCGGATCAGAGACGCCCGGTTTCCTTTGCTCTGTTGTTACGGTTGGGGGAGCGGCTTGGTCTGGTTTGTCGGTCCGAGAGTGAGGTGCGGTTGTTTGGTTTGGCTTTCTCGTTGGCTTTTTTCGGGGCTTTTCGGCTGGGTGAGTTGGTGTGTCCTAGTGTTTCTAGGGAGGGGAGTTTGTGTTGGGGGGATGTGGATTTGTATGGGGACCGGGTGGTGGTGCGGATTCGGGTGTCAAAAACGGATAGGGAAGGCAGGGGGTGCAGTGTGTCGTTGTTTGAGATTCCGGGGTGCGGGTTGTGCCCGGTGCGTTGCTTGCGGCGGTATCTGGAGGGGGCGAGTTTTGGGGCCAGGGGGCCCCTGTTGCGGCATGAGGATGGTTCGTTTCTGTCGCGTTTTCAGTTCGTGGCAGTGTTTAAGAGGTGTTTTGGAGGCGTTGGGAATGGACTCTAAGCTTTTCACGGGTCATTCCTTTAGGATTGGGGCTGCTACGGAGGCGGCGAGATTGGGTTTGAGCGAGGAGGATGATTAAGAAGATAGGGAGGTGGGAGTCTTCTCGTTTTCGGTCTTACGTGCGGTTGGGCGGTTGTTGAGTTGTTGGCATTAATTTTATTTTGTTTGTGTTGCAGGTGCGGTGTTGGTGTGGATTCTGGGGCACTCCTTTGTTTTCTGGGGTGCGCTGCGTGCGGATGTGCGGCCGGAGGGGCGTCAACTTGGTTTTAGCAGGGACGAGGCGGTGCTGCGTTGGTTGGGGTGTAGGGGTATGTTGTGGGGCAGTGTATTGAGGGAGGTGCATCGCTTTGTGAGGCTGGATCGTGCCCCCGATGTGTTGGTGTTGCATGTCGGGGGGAATGATTTGGGGGTTAGGCCGTGTAGGGAACTTATTAAGGATATTAAGTTTGATCTGTTGAGGCTGTGGTCTTTGTTTCCGGGTATGGTGACGGTCTGGTCGGACATTGTGGCCAGGAAGAAGTGGAGGGAGGCGCGTTCGGTTGAGCGGGTCAACAAGGCTAGGGTGATGGTTAATAGGGCTATTGGGAGGTTTGTGGCACGGAATGGTGCGGTGGCGGTTCGGCATACGGACTTGGAAGCGGGGAGTGGTGGTTTTTGGAGGGCGGATGGTGTTCACCTGAATGCAGTGGGCATTGATCTGTGGGCTTTGGGCTTGCAAGGGGGAATCGAGCGTGCTTTGCGTTTGTGGCGGAACGCGCAGGCTTGAGGGAGTGTGTTGGGTTCAAGCTGCGCGTTGTTGGCGGTGGGAGATCATAGAAGCTGGTGGTTTATGACGGTAGTGGAAATGGGAGGGCCTCAATGGTGGGGCTGGACTCTCATAGTTTAGGTACTTGGTTAATTGGAGAAGGCATCCATCAGCTGGTGTCTTCGAGCTGGTGCTTACGGCTGGAGGCAAGATGGAGTTGCCAGGTTGGCTTATGGTGGATGGTAGCATTTTGTGGCTTCTACGATCTCCCTCGTCAGGGGTTATTGTTAATTGTAATGTTATTATTATTATTTATGGATGTATTTATTTTATTAATAAACGGCTGCTGTGGCCGATTTAATCCAACCAGAAGTGTGTGGTGTCTTAATTGGGATGGTATTTGGTTGGGGGGAAAAAAGGGGAGGTTATGGTAGGCCCTGAGGGAATAACCAATAACCCATCATGTGGGTGCAGAAGAAGTGGAACACAGCAGATTCCAAAAGGTCCTCCAACTGGAGGGAACTAAAGGCGGTACGCCTAGCCTTGATTCATTTCTAGGATCAACTGAATACCCGCAGTGTCTTAATCCAGTCAGACAACATCTCCACGGTGTACTACATAAACAAGCAGGGAGGGACAGGAAACAGCAGTCTCTCCAGGGAATGCAGTCTTCTGATGGCTTGGGCCAAAGTTTGGACCCAAGAATCGGTGGGGAGAACTTCGTATGGATGTAATGGCAACGGAACAGAACAGAAAAACCAAAATATTCTGTTCCATTTACAGCTCCACTCAAGCATTTGCGATCGACAGATTATCAGTAAGCTGGAAGGAAGATCCGATATATGTCTTTCCACCAGTGCCAATGATCTCAAAGGTACTCAAGAAGATTCAGCAGAACCAAGCAGAAGCGATTGTTGTCCTGCCTTATTGGCCACGAAGAACGTGATTTTCCCTAGCTCTTCGTCTACCCAAAGGAAGGATTTGGAAGATTCCGCCCAGACGGGATCTCCTCAGTCAAAACTTTTTTTTCATCCGAACCCCAACAACCTCAAGTTATCGGTTTGGAGATTGAGCGGGATTCTTTAGTTCATCTAGGTCTTCCCACGGAAGTGATCGATACACTCCTAGCTGCTCGAAAACCAGCTACAGTTAAAGTTTACAATCGAGTTTGGCGCATCTTTAAAACATGGTGTCAAAGCAACTCAGAAGACCCAAAATCCCTGAATACGATCATTCACTTTCTTTATGAGGGCTTCAAAAAAGGTCTGAAAACCAACACATTGAAGGTTCATGTGTGCTCTGTGGTGCTTTATACTGGGAGGTACTATGTAATTAATCAATCTATTGCTTGCTAATTGGTCTCTATTCTGGTTGTACCTAGGGGACTTAACCCCTTTGGTGTGTGCTGCCTACAGACTCCAGGAAACAAAAATTTCGGTAAGTACATTTTCGTTATGTTCATCTGTGGTGTTGCACAGGACTGCATGCAATATCTACTACATTATCTGTACTCAGAGAATTATCACTATGTTATCTGTGATGTTGCACAGGACTGCATGTAATATCTACTACATTATCTGTACTCAGAGAATTATCACTGTTATCTGTGGTGTTACATAGGACTGCATGTAATATCTACTACATTATCTGTACTCAGAGAATTATCACTATGTTATCTGTGGTGTTACATAGGACTGCATGTAATATCTACTACATTATCTGTACTCCGAGAATTATCACTATGTTATCTGTGATGTTGCACAGGACTGCATGTAATATCTACTACATTATCTGTACTCAGAGAATTATCACTGTTATCTGTGGTGTTACATAGGACTGCATGTAATATCTACTACATTATCTGTACTCAGAGAATTATCACTATGTTTTCTGTGATTTTGCACAGGACTGTCAGTAACAATCAGTAGACAGTCGCCTGTCTATCTAATACAATGCCAGCCCCCAGCTATTCTTCATGGCTGTTTGGTACTAAAACATTCTTGCACCAAGTGTCTTTTATGATACAATGGTGATATTATTCTGCTAACCGCGAATCATTTTATTAATTTAATCAGACAGTGAATGCTTGCAAAATGTTGGATTCCACCAGCTTACTGTCAGACAGCAATATTCCTGCAGGAGCATGTTTTTTTTTGCAGCACAACCGTCTTGTTGAGTCCCTGCCCCAGTCTACTTAGTAAATGCTGCCAATACTTAGGACTTCTTTTTTTTTTTTTGTGAAGGAAGAGAACTGACTCATGCATGCCTTCGCTTATGTTAGAGGGTGTGTTTCTGGTGCTCAGGTACAATTACAGATTATTCCAGCACTTCAGGGCAGCAGCACTACAGAGCTCTTTTTTGAGAACTTTCTCTATCGGATAAAATCAGGTAGGCCTTCTAAAAAACATCAAAATATATTTATATATGCAATAGAAAAAGCTATTCCAATAGCAGTGAAATGAAACTTTGCACCTTGAACCTTTGGTTGAGAAGAAGGCATATACAAATTTATTTTATAACATCCTCATATTTCAGATGTATTAACCTTTTGCATTGAACATTTCCTATCGAGCAGTAACTCTATGCTGTGCTAGTGAAAACGTGACAGAATCTTTACATTTAATAGTGTTTTATACAATTCGTAAAGTACAGAATATCAATTAACTGTAGAGTTGTAGACTATAAAGAATGCAGAGTTTATCTTGGACAACAGCAGGGCACATCAATGTGAGGGATAGTCCCTGTAGGGTTTATCCATGTTTTGCAGATATTCATTAGGTATCCTGACTCTAGTTTTATGAAATCATGTATACATAGTATAAACAGGAAATATATGTTAGTATAATATGGAAACGTGCCACAGCAGAATATTTGTATAAAGGTTGAGGTTTTCAGACTCCACAATGTAAACGCATCATTTTGTAGCATATACAAATCCTTAACATTTTTCAGAGTTTTATATGAAAATGTGTATATACAGGTCCTTCTAAAAAAAAATTGCATATTGTAATAAAGTTGATTATTTTCTGTAATGTACTGATAAACATTAGACTTTCATATATTTTAGATTCATTACACACCAACTGAAGTAGTTCAAGCCTTTTATTGTTTTAATATTGATGATTTTGGCATACAGCTCATGAAAACCCAAAATTCCTATCTAAAAAAATTAGCATATCATGGAAAGGTTCTCTAAACGAGCTATTAACCTAATCATCTGAATCAACTAATTAACTCTAAACACCTGCAAAAGATTCCTGAGGCTTTTAAAAACTCCCAGCCTGGTTCATTACTCAAAACCGCAATCATGGGTAAGACTGCCGACCTGACTGCTGTCCAGAAGGCCATCATTGACACCCTCAAGCAAGAGGGTAAGACACAGAAAGAAATTTCTGAACGAATAGGCTGTTCCCAGAGTGCTGTATCAAGGCACCTCAGTGGGAAGTCTGTGGGAAGGAAAAAGTGTGGCAGAAAACGCTGCACAACGAGAAGAGGTGACCGGACCCTGAGGAAGATTGTGGAGAAGGACCGATTCCAGACCTTGGGGGACCTGCGGAAGCAGTGGACTGAGTCTGGAGTAGAAACATCCAGAGCCACCGTGTACAGGCGTGTGCAGGAAATGGGCTACAGGTGCCGCATTCCCCACGTCAAGCCACTTTTGAACCAGAAACAGCGGCAGAAGCGCCTGACCTGGGCTACAGAGAAGCAGCACTGGACTGTTGCTCAGTGGTCCAAAGTACTTTTTTCGGATAAAAGCAAATTTTGCATGTCATTCGGAAATCAAGGTGCCAGAGTCTGGAGGAAGACTGGAGAGAGGGAAATGCCAAAATGCCTGAAGTCCAGTGTCAAGTACCCACAGTGAGTGATGGTCTGGGGTGCCATGTCAGCTGCTGGTGTTGGTCCACTGTGTTTTATCAAGGGCAGGGTCAATGCAGCTAGCTATCAGGAGATTTTGGAGCACTTCATGCTTCCATCTGCTGAAAAGCTTTATGAAGATGAAGATTTCATTTTTCAGCACGACCTGGCACCTGCTCACAGTGCCAAAACCACTGGTAAATGGTTTACTGACCATGGTATTACTGTGCTCAATTGGCCTGCCAACTCTCCTGACCTGAACCCCATAGAGAATCTGTGGGATATTGGGAAGAGAAAGTTGAGAGACCCAAGACCCAACACTCTGGATGAGCTTAAGGCCGCTATCGAAGCATCCTGGGCCTCCATAACACCTCAGCAGTGCCACGCCGCATTGAAGCAGTCATTTCTGCAAAAGGATTCCCGACCAAGTATTGAGTGCATAACTGAACATAATTATTTGAAGGTTGATTTTTTTTGTATTAAAAACACTTTTCTTTTATTGGTCGGATGAAATATGCTAATTTTTTTAGATAGGAAATTTGGGTTTTCATGAGCTATACGCCAAAATCATCAATATTAAAACAATAAAAGGCTTGAACTACTTCAGTTGGTGTGTAATGAATCTAAAATATATGAAAGTCTAATGTTTATCAGTACATTACAGAAAATAATGAACTTTATCACAATATGCTAATTTTTTTAGAAGGACCTGTATGTGCCATATAAATATAATGGAACAAATGGTAAGTGTTAATAGTAAACTTGAAGAGGTTGTGCAACATTGAAATACGTTTTAAATACCACCTCCACCCTGCTGGACCTCTGAAGGGAAGCATACTTACTTGCCCTCTGATGCTCAGTTCTGGCTCTGTGCGTCCCAGGCCTTATTCTATGTAAACCTCCAACACGGATGGGGGTCATGTGCACCACTGCAGCCAATGACTGGTCTCAGCGGTCAAGTCACCGCTGGGTCATATATTGCTTGGCTGCACGTCCACATGACCCATTCTATGCTAGAAGTTTAGATGTGGGCTCTGGAAGAGCGGAGAAGAGAGCCAGGGACCTATGGAGCTGGAACCTAGCAGCAGGGAGCACATAAGTATCTTTACCTTCACAGATCCAGGAGGGCGGGCATGGTATTTAAAAAAAAATGTTAGTATTTTACAGATTTTGTTAGAATTTTTTTACCTAAATAGTGATAGTTATATGTGCAGCGACCGAGCCGCAGGGTCAATATGTGAGTGTTGGTTGGCCGATGGGGGTAGAAGTTGTTTACTCACTGTTCTGTAGAGCTCCCTGGGCCGGTGTGCAGTGAATGGAAGGACAGCACCAGTTCCTTCGGGGCACACTCTATTGTCCATGGTGCCATGGAGGCATGGTCCCTGGTGTTTGCAGGGCCGGCGCTTCCATATAGGCAAGGGGGGCAATTCCTTAGGGGCCCCTGCCGGCACGCAACTAACTATATTTTCGTGGAGCAGGGGCTGCAGGACAGTCACCAGGGAGATGAGCGCTTCCATTGTGTAAGCGCTCATCTCCATAGTCATCTGAATCGCCGTCCTCAAAACAGCAATACAGATGGCTGTGCTGTTGGGCAGGGGAGGGAGAGGCGTCTCCCTTCCCTGTTCCTCTTATAGGCTGCCGGCCCAGTGCCGGCAGCCTATCAGAGGCCGGTGCAGGGGGCGCAATGTAATCGCGCCACCTGAGCCGTACAGCGAGGGACACAGGCCGGAAAAGGCCTGCATCGCATCGCTGTGTGATGGAGGTAAGTATAAGTTTTTTTTTTTTTTTTTTATATGTGTACAATATTTGCAGCTACTGGCACATGATATGAGGGGGGGCTCTGGCTACTGGCACATGATAGGGGGGCTCTGGCTAGTGGCACATGATATGAGGGGGGCTCTGGCTACTGGCACATGATGTGGGGGCCTATGGCTACTGGCACATAGGGCTCTGGCTACTGGCACATGATATGGGGGGCTCTGGCTACTGGCACGTGATGGGGGCTCTGGCTACTGGCACGTGATGGGGGCTCTGGCATATGGGGCTCTGGCTACTGAAACATGATATAAGGGGGGCTCTGGCTACTGGCACATGATAGGGGGGGCTCTGGCTACTGGCACATGATAGAGGGGCTCTGGCTACTGGCACATGATAGGGGGGCTCTGGCTACTGGCACATGATGGGGGGCCTCTGGCTACTGGCACATGGGGCTCTGGCTACTGGCACATGATAGGGGGGGCTATGGCTACTGACACATGATAGGGGGGCTCTGGCTACTGGCACATGATATGGGGGGACCCTGCTACTGGCACATGATATGATATGGGGGGGCTCTGGCTACTGGAACATGATAGGTGGGCCTCTGGCTACTGGCACATGGGGGGGCTCTGGCTACTGGCACATGATGGGGGGCTCTGGCTACTGGCACGTGATGGGGGGCCTCTGGCTACTGGAACATGATATGGGGTGGCTCTTGTTACTGGCACATGATGGTGGGGGGGGCTCTTATTACTGGCACATGATTGGGGGCCATCTATGGGGGCACATTTTACTGGAATATTATTGGGGGACATCTATGGGGGCACATTTTACTGGCATATTATTGGGGGACATTTATGGGGGCACTTCTTACTGGCACATTATTGGGGGCACTTTTTACTGGCACATAATTGGGTGGCACTATGGGGGCACTTCTTACTGGCACATTATTGGTGGGCACTATAGGGGCATCTACTGAGGCCACAAAGAACTGGTATTTTATATGGGGGCTCTGTATAGGGGCATTTTATACTGGGACACATTATGGTGGGTACTATGGGGAAGGGGGGAGAGGAGTACTATGGAGTCATCTAGTTTTTGGCAACCAGAGTGAAGGAGGTTGTATATTGTAGCACGCATATCTGATGAGGCTACCCATGTAAGCAGTCAAGCTGCTAAAAATGAAATAGCAGCATATAGAAGTGCACAGGACAGACAAATAATGTTTATTCTCAGACACATGCTAGTGTTGGTGAGAGTCTACATGTATGTGGCCACCCAAAGCTAATTAAACATTTTAATGCTTACTTAGCAAAATTAAGAATATCAAGCTTGACTGAAATTATGAACAACAGGTTAGGGAGGAGACACTAGATCAGACAAATGCTGTAAGTCAGCAACATAAACCAAGTACAATGTGGCTGCTGTATGAAGATATTATCATACCAAGAACTAATTATCATTTTGTGGGAGACTGTGGAGAGAGCAATTTAATCATATAAGAGACTTGGACTCCATAAGACATCTGAAAGTGTTCTGTGGTATATGGCACTGAGAAATTAACAACCGATCCTTTACTTTCTGTTACGAGGTGGGGCCTTCATGTGTCTGATGTGTTTTTCCAGCACATGCCATAGTTGCTCAATCTGATTGAGATCTTGGGAATTTGGAGGTCAAATCAACACCTTGAACTCTTTCTAATGTTTTTCAATCCAGTCCTGAACAAGTCTTGCAATGCGGCAGCGTGGAATATCCTGCTGAAAGGGGTCATCATTCTCATGAGGGGTGTACTTGATCTGAAGCAATGTTGAGGTAGAGGGTGCATGTCAAAGTAGCATCTTCATGAAAGCCAGGACCCAAAGTTTACCAGCAGAACATTACCTAGAGCAGTGATGACCAACCTGCGTCTCTCCAGCTTTTGTGAAACTACAACTCCCGCCATGCCCTTCTGTAGGCTGATAGTTGTAGGCAGTGTGGGAATGCTGGGAGTTTTAGTTTTGCAACAGATAGAGTACCTCAGGTTGGTTATCCCTGGCTTAGAGCATCGCACATCTTCTTTCCAAGGTGCATCCAAGTGCCAATACTACACCAGGAAGCTGTCCACATAATGTAAAGGAAAACATGATTTATTAGACATGGCCACCTTATGCCATTGCTCTGTGGTCTAGTTATGGTGCTACCCATTGTATGTGCTTTTGCTGGTAAACAGGGGTCAGCATGGACAATCTGACTGGTCTGCAGCTAACATCTGCTTTTAAGGGGAACTATCACTATTACAAAAATATACATATTGATTAGGAACGCATTGCATATGGATTTATGATTGTGGTGAACAGCATGCAATAAACCCCTAAGTAAGCTTTAGGTGTGCAGCCAGAATTATGTCAGGCAAGCTGTAGGTTTGCAGCCAGAATTGTTCAGTCAGCACTGCATTTTTAATCTTCTTAGTTTACAAAAACCACAAAATAGGGGCTAACATTTGGCATTTACTTTAAATTGAAAATTGCAGATCTGCTTTATCAGAAAATCCCAAAATGTAGCTTTGCATGCTTTCACTGAGCATCACTCGGTTTTGTCTTTGTTTGTACTTGTACTGTAAATTTCCACACCTAAAAAAATGAAAAACAGAAACTACTGTTGACTGTTTTGCTTGCCGTAAATTTAATGAGAGTCTATGTTTTTTTTATTGTACTACTTAGGATTACCATATGTTCATATAATTCAACTAATGAGCAGCATCAATGAGTCCAATACAGCATGGTGACATGAGTGGTTAAAACGGTTGCCTTGTAGCCAAGGACATCTATATATCCATGGAATTTGTATGTTCTTTCCCTGTTTCTGTTGTTTTCCTCTGAGAACCCAATTTCCTCCACAATTATTACATTTCATGACTAGTGTTATACAAATGTTGGCTAATGGTATTTTGTAAAGCAGCAACAAAAAAACATTATCTATGCTCAGTGTCTTCAGGGAAGTTCAGTTACTTATATGGAAATGCCATATGTAAAAAGAAAACTTATAGAATGTATCCTATTTATTTAAACAATAGTGAACACGACTCAAAGATCGTGTTGAGTGAATTGAAGTTAACGACGTGGACTTCAATCTGACATTCAGGAAAAATTTGATTTGCTACGGAGCCGAAATTCCTCACGCTTTGTGGTGACTAATCAATTTTTCCTGAAATGGCAGTAAAAAAAAATAAAAAATACATACTTACCTCATCCATTTGCTCATGGAGAGTCAGTCACGGCAGTCTTGATTGAAGAAAACATGCAAAATTTTGCGCACACTGCCATGAGACCACGTCCTCACGCAGGCTGGGTGCTTCGCATGAGATTTGCTGCTTTTTCTTTAATCAAAATGGCCGCGATGGCCTATGCACAAGCAAATGGATGAGGTGAATATATATATTTTTTTCAACCCCAGATTAACCTCCTGATAGGCTGAATGTGAAAGTGGCATCTGAGGGGTTCAATGATGTGGAGCAGCGTAACAGCCGTTCCCCTTCATTGCGTCCGCTAAATTCAATGGATTGTGATTCATGACAAAGTAATTCGTCACAAATTGAATTTGTTTGTGAACTTCAGCAAAGCAGCCAAATAGAATTTTGGCAAACTTCACTCTACTCACAGACACATTTGGAAAATAAAATTTCAAGTGTAACTGTCATTTACATTTGAAAAAAAATTCTGATAGAGGTTTTAATAATTTTTGTACTATACTATATTAACATATTTTGTGTATTTTTTTTAAAAAAATTAAAAGCCTTTAAAGGGTCCCCTTAGGAGCCCTCTAACTGATTGTTGCTAAGGAGAATCTATATTTCTTTTTCTACTGAATGCTGAAGATAGCTAAATGTAAGATTCAAAGGCAGGCTTCCCAGTCAGCCTCTTCCCTCCCTGTCTTCTTGGTGCATACTAACTAACCAGGGCTGCACCAGAGAGATAGAGGGTAACGAGGATGGCAGCCAGTGAAATAGGCTAGACACTGGTAAAAGCCATAGATTCACATTTAGTAATGTACGTGCAACTAGAGTCTGGCATACACTGCACCAAAATGTGGCACACTTACGTGCAATTTGGCTCATTTAGACATAGCGATGGATCATGTGATGAGCGCAGTGACGTCACCAAGGGTCCTTTTCCTCCCAGGTCATCAAAAAAGAAGACAGAAGAGAAGCCGGTGGATAAGGTGAGTTTAATATTATTATTTTTTAACCCCTCCATCCCTATTTTACTAATCATTCTGCATTAAGAATGCTATTATTTTCCCTTATAACCATGTTATAAGGGAAAATAATAAAATCTACACAACACCTAACCCAAAGTTCGGGTCTGGGTACCAAACATGTACCAATCGTGCATTTTCCCGCGACGCACCCGCATCCTATCCGGCCCTCACACGCGACGTCCATGTGAAAGAGGCCTTAAACAATGGTGGAATGATTGGAAACAATTTTTTTTCCCCAATTCCCCCTTTTTTCCAGCTTTTCACTACATCATATAGAATAGTAAATGGTGCCATTAGAAAGTACCACTTTTCCCACAAAAAATATTATATATATATATATATATATATATTACTATGTGAACAGAAAAATAAAAAAGTTATAGCTCTCAGAGGCAGAGAGTAAAAGATGAAACTGATAATATAGAAAATGGCTTGGTTGGGAAGAAGTTAAAATATGTTGACATGAAAAGTTTTTTTTGCAAATGTGCAGGTTAAATGCTTATATAAAGTGAATACTGTATATGTTTTAAATCCTCCAATGAACACCATCATGTCCACTGTCTAGTTGTTTGTGCTATTTCATAAGTGTGGTTTTGCACATTTGATATTTATTACAACAGTTCTGTCAGTTTCTATACCACCAGGGGGCAGGAGTGGACTTTTAACTCTTTTTGCAACATTTCAAAATGTTACAGCTGATTAATCTGGCTAAAAATATTAACACACCCACAAAACATCTGTCCGCCCTGGAGATTATGGTGCACATCATATTTGCACTCTAATTTGAAACTTTTTGAGCTTTTAAAAGTGGTAAGAAAAAGGGTTGAGTTTAGCGGGATGGATGTAGCCTTCCACAGCCTGCCAGATTTAGTATAATTTATGCCAGAAACTTGCGTAAATTGTAGCTGAAATCTATGCTTGCTCCTTGCCGGCATAGATTCCAGTTACTGGTGCCTAATTTTATGCCAGCCATAGGATTAGAAAATCTGCCCCATAGTTTTTAGTAAAGTATCCTATATATATACATGGAGGCAGCGGCTGTGGCATGGAAAGAAGAGGAAGGCCGAGAAAGCCTACAAAATCCCACCTCAGCATTTTACAATTAACAGTATTCATAAACAGATGTGCTGAAGACTGATTCTCTTTAGTACTGTTCAGTTATAGTGTTGCTAAGTGGACCCTTTAGAGGCAATTTTTTTAAAAATAAAAGTACACCAAAGTATATTACGAAAGCTATTAAAATCATTTTCTCACCACATTTTAGGAGAGATTTATCAAGACTGGTATTTCCTACATCGGTTTTGATATCATTTGTACCACAGGAAATATCAAAAGTTTTGATTGGTGGGATCTGAGTGCTGAGAAACATACCCATCACTGGAACGAGGACAGAGAAGTGTTTGCATATTGCGCTCACTCTCTCTGCTGCAGAAGATGGGTTCAGTAGAAGTCTATGGGTCCATCTTGATTCCATCATCGACAGTTAGAAGATAGAGAGCGCTATGCAAATTCTTCTCTCAATTTGTTCTAGGGATCGTTGGGGGTCTTAGCACTCAGACTTCCGTTGATCCAAACTTTTGATATATCTCTATGACATATCAAATATATATATTTTTTAACTCGGTGACCCTTTAATTTATGTCGAGGCACATCAAGCAGTCAGTGCACCTAGAATAAAATGTATGCCATCTCATAGATGAAAGATTTCAGTTGTCTAGATTATGACAAGATTTGATAGTGCAAAGTCTATCTCCCACATGTAGGATGTACAGTACTTCCATTATGCTAGTGGAAAATGTAAAAAGAACACCTGGAAAGCTTAACACCTGCAATTAAGCTGAGATTTACAAAATATAAACTAATAGTAGTGCTTGGTCAATTATTACACAACTAAGGTTTCGCACCCTTTATTTTGGGTTCAGCAGCAGGGTATATGTTGAGGCAGGGTCACGTTCAGACTGGGTGGCATCTCTCCTGGCTGCAATGCAGGCTGCCATTTTGTCATGATATCGGTCATATAGATGCTGGATATCCTCTTGTGGTATGCCATTCCAAGCTCTTTCAGCTTGGACCCATAGTTCAACCAAGATGGTTGTTGGCTCTTGTGCATGAGAGATTCATTACCCCATCCAGTCCCAGTCAATTGAGCTGGCCATAAGAGCTGCTGAATACTCTGAAGAGCACATTGTGTAGCTCAGGCAGTGTGTGGTCTGGCTTTATCTTGTAGAAACATCATGTGTCCTGAGTCAAAAAAGACTGTAGGATTGGTTCTGATATGGCCTGAACCTAACGAAGACTGATAAAATGTTCCCTCCACAAATTCCAGACCTGATGTGGGCATAGTAACTAATAGCACTATGACACCTGATGTTGATTCTGTGTGTCTTTATGTGTGATGCTCTCCAGCCCTGCTGTGAACTCTGATGCAGTCATCTTTAGTACAAAAGCAGAACCTGCTTTCATCCCTGAACACATTGTTTGCCATTGATGCCTCCAATAGGCACTCTTACAGCACCAGTGCAGGTACTTTTTCTAATGATGAGAGATCAGTGGCAAACAAGCTAGTGGAGTGTGTGACCACTGTCCTTCTTCAAGAAGATGTTTCTTATGGTCCGTTTGGTCACTGCAGGGGCTACTGCAGAACCAATTTGGGATGCTCTTCTTATACGGCGATCTTGGCATGTATTTGTATGGCTTGACTGTCCAGAACTCTGTCTATGAGTGTGAGTGCCCTCCTCCCAACCTACCGATGCACTACAGAAACTACAGTACTCCTCTGACACTTTCCAAGATTTGCCAGATGGCAGGTTCTCGAAATCCCACTTTTCTGCTCTTTTCAAAGTCCATTAACTGCACAAATGGTGCACTCCTTCATCAGGCAGACATAGTGGACATTTCATCAACACTCAATTAACAGTCCTTTAAGCGAGAAGATGAAAAAGATTGATGTCATAAAAACAACAGACAAAAACGTCTGTGGATTATTTGTATTTAAAGTAAGGGTTTTGGAACTTTGATCACTACATGTAATACCTTCCAGCTTTGTCATATTGTAAAATATGCTTTTTATCTTGACTCCTACTAGATGTTCTTTTTTCTTTTTCAGTCACGTATTTTAATGTTAAAACAGGAATAAATGCAATACTCATGTTATCTCTAAGTGTGAGGCTAGGTCAGTATTTTTTTTCACTAATATTGTGTTGAAGTAAAATATATTACTAGAGTGTAAATAATGGACTGTTCTGTCTTTCAGATAATGGATGCTTTTCGATTGGCAAACACAGCCTTGGCCACAGACATATTTAAAAAATTAAATGAAAAGAGCAAGACTGAAAACGTCATCTTCTCGCCATTATGTATTTCATCCACTTTGGCTTTAGCTTTTAAAGGAGCCAACGGAAATACTGCAGCTGAAATAGAAAAGGTAAGTGGAATATTCAGTATTATAAGGTGGTATTCAAGTCATGAGGAGATATTATAATCTTTAATCACTAAAATAGTAGGCAACTGAAAAGTTCAAAAGTTCAGGACCAGTTGGTTGCTTAGTTAAGCTGAAATCAGGATGAAAAGATTATTCCAAACATCATTTTAATGTAATATCTGTGCATAAAAGAAACGAGTAACAAAATATAAATAATATATCAACTTTATTATATTCATAAATAAAAATCTGCATTAAAAATGAATCTTAAAAAATAAAGTCTGAGCACAATAGTTGTTTAATTACAAATAACAGCATAGCAGCATGTATTCAATATTCAATTAATCAATTCAAAGATAAAAGGGGTCATTTATCAAAACAAAATACGCCTAAATTAGGCGTATTTCTGGCAAAGATTGCCAAGTCCTTTGCGCCGCAATCTGTGACTTCTCCCCACTCACGCCAGGCTCGTCTCATTTACCATTTTCTACGCCTGATTTAGGCATAGAAAATGGTCTAAGGGTCCATTCACACGTCCGCAATTTCTTTCCGCATTTTGCGGAACGGAATTGTGGACCCATTCCCATGGGGCAGCGCGATGTGCTGCCCGGACATGGAATTGCGGACCCGCACTGCTGGGTCCGCAATTCCATTCCTGAAAAAAATAGAACATGTCCTATACTTGTCCGCAATTGCGGACAAGAATAGGCATATTCTATAGTGCCAGCAATGTGCGGTCTGCAAAATGCGGAACGCACATTGCCGCTGTCTGTGTTTTGCGGCTCCGTGGATCCGCAAAACACGTTGCAGACGTGTGAATGGAGCCTAAATGTAAGACAGATAGGAAGTGGTCTTACATTTAGAAGTGGCAGAAGATCCGCCGAAGTTATGTAGAGGCCGTTGCTTCTTTATAACACCGGCTGATCCACCACCAGGTATACTGGTTATTAAGACCGGCGTCTAAAATTCAGGTCTTAATAAATGGGACCCAAAGTGCACAAATAGCAAAGTAGTCCCATAATAAGATACAGAGGGACAAAATGGCTCCAGCATCCACCCAAACCCACGTTTTGGCTGAAGTGCATTCGTCTGAGCTGGGGCTACGCAGTTCCCCAAACTAATAGCCACACCTTTCATTGAGGGATCACTGCACCACCTGATATTACTAACTACCTTGCTATGGTTCGGAGTATCCACTATGATATCCGATCAATTGGATCCCTAGGCCCGGCATACAGTGATGTCAGATGCTGGTCATGTGGTGACGTATGCGCAACATCCACAAAAGGCTTTTATGCATGATATTAATCCCTTTAAGATTCATTATGTATCTCAACTTTTATCCTCCACTGCATTGTGTCTGTGTGCCTCCCACATCCATATTCACTTATCTTATAATACAGTTTTTCCCAAACAGGGTTTTCCAGAACAGAGCAACAAAAAGACATGTTTACCTTTAGATATAATTGCTACATTTATTTTAAAGGGGTTTTCCTAGAGTTTGATATTGATTAACTGTCCTCAGGTAATCAATATCAGATCAGTCCGGTGTCGGACCGCCACCGATCTGATATTGATGATCTATCTTGAGGATAGGTTATCAATATCACAATCTTGGAAAACACCAAGTTACACTGAAAGTGTTTTATTATTGTATGTTTTCCTTTACAGGTTCTTCACTTTGAAAATGTCAAAGATTGCGACTTTAGATTTCAAACTGTGAATTCAGACATTAGTAGGATTAGTGCTGCATCTCCTTTGAAAATGGTCAAACGTGTTTATGTGGATAGTAGCTTCAACTGCACTAAAGTAAGTACATATGTCTAAATAAAAGTATTTTGACTGCTGAACAGATGATTGATGCATTGTGCAAAGTTTCATACGTCACGTAATGGCTGTGACTGGTCTTACAACTCACCTGAATTGGACAAATTTGCAGTGATCTGTAATACCAGACACAGCCACTACTAAAAAGTATGGTAAACATTGAAGGAAGAGACAGGCACTTTTGAAGCACTGTGCCCTATTGCAACAACCTGGAAAGTCAGACTCCCACTGTTCTGATATCGATGGCCTATTTTAAGGAAATGCCATCCATTTTGGTGTCCTTGAAAACCCCATTAAAGAAAATACAAGCATAAACAACACTTTGCTTTTGGGTCCAAAATGTATTACTCCACCACTGTTTAGAGTTTGTAGCTTTACAGTCTTCCCATATCCACAATTTGTGTAAAACTAATGTCTCTATTGTATCTCCAACTATGGAGATCATTTTGAGTTTAGCTTCAAAATTGTGTGCTGTATATTTTGACAGCATATCTTTACAGGAGTTATGGCTCAGTTTTTGAGTTACAGCCATAGAGTAGAGATAACAAAATTTCTTAAAATTTGTCCCCAGTTCCTGTTCGACTGAATCTATCAAGATATTCGATTCAGGTCCAAATTGATACTACACAAATCAAAAGTGCTCCAAATGGCATGAAATTGGTATATGACACTTTGAGGTCCTCTAGGACTATTCATTTTGCTTTCTGTCTTTCTTTTTAATTTTATTTTTTATATTTTTGCTCTCCCCTTTAAGCTCAATGACAGCAATAGTAAATAATGTCAAAGTGGCACTAACAAATATAGCTATGGGTAAACGCATGGGTGACAGTGTTAACAAACAGTAAGACTGCGTAGTCACATGTATCATGCTTTTTAAAACTAAAAATGTTGGGAAGATGGTGTGAAAACATATGGTATTATCAGAAAAAAACTGTGGCTTGTTCTGAACAAAAGTTCCAATAATCATGTCTCAAAAGGATCAGATCCATGCCCATGTTTTTACACATACATATTAGTGTCAGAAGAAGTAGTCACTTGTTCTAAGCAAGCATCCAAAAATTATGCCTTTACTGAGGCAGGTGCCTATACACAAATATTAAGAAAGAAGAAAAAGTGGCTTTTTCAATTGAGACTCAATTTTTCTTATGAGCAGTGGCAGTACAATGTGGATTTGGAAAGGGTAGGGTATGTAAGGGCAATAGTGGCATGTGGCCATAATAATAGCGGCAGCAGTAGCAACAGAGCATGGAACAGGCAAGCCAGTAGATATGTTTGTTTCTGTGCAGGGGTAGTAGTAGTAGTAGTAGTAGTAGTAGAGGCGGCTGTGTAGAGGTAATGTTAGTGGCAGTATTGGGAGTAGCAGATTTACTGCTCAGTATTTGTTCAAAGTTTTACTACTGCTACACAACACAGCTATACATGGGTTCCCATGCCTCTATCTAAACCTCCTCATGGCCGTCCAAATGCTGACTCTTCTCATACAAGAAGGAGATAACGATCCGGTCGGCACTCAATCAAATCCACGATGCAGCGGGAAGGAGCAGACTCCACGTGTAATTTTCAAAAGATCCCAGCAGCCATGTGTTCACTTAACCAGTATTTTTGCTTTACTCTGTTGTCACAGCATATATCAAAAGTAAACTTGGACGCGTTTCGGCATTGTAGCCTTCATCAACAGGTACCTGTTGATGAAGGCTATAACACCAAAACACGTCCAAGTTTAATTTTGATATATGCTGTGACAGAATAAATCAAAAATACTGGTTAAGTGAACACACTGCTGCTGGGATCTTTTGAAAACTCACACAAGAAGGGGCAGTGAAGACAAAGATGATATAAGCGAAAAGGCTTCTCTGGGGCTGCAAGGAGGAAGAGCAGGAGGAATGTGCTAAGCCCTGACCCCAAGGCACTGTATGTGACTCAGAGGTGACATAGACATCATCCTTCTGTGACTGAGAGGATGAGTGAGACATCCAGTCGAAAATGTCATCCTCTTTGTCTAACACCAGAAGTGAGTGAGAACTGTGTCCTGCTGCTACTTCTATTGGATTGATGTGTATTTCCGACTGTGCTGTTACTACAGTTTACACTACTACAGTCACCCACATGAGGCCTATTTCAACAATGCCAAGTTACAGGTTTAGTACACTGATTAAAGGGTAGCAAAATTGCAAGTGTTTTTTTTTCCATAAGAGGCACAATTAAATGTCCCTCCTCTTCTATGAACACACTACACACTGGTATTGACAATTTATATATTGGTATATTGAATCAGTCTAATGGGTTGAATTAAATTTTTATATTAACGCAACAGTATTATGTGTTGAATTTAACTGGTATATTAACACAACTGTATAATGCATTAAGTATAACTTCTTTATTAATGCAACAGTATAATGTGTTAAATTTAACTGCTTATTTATTATGATTTATTACTAAAGCGCCATTAATTCCATGGCGCTGTACATATGATAAGGGGTATACATACATAATACAGACAATTGCACTAAGCGTGAACAAGACAAGTTACAGACTGGTACAGAAGGACAGAGGGCTTGCCCGTTAGGGCTTACAATCTACAAGGTAAGGAGGAAGGACACAGTAGGAGAGGGTAAAGCTGGTCATGGCGGTATAACAGCAGCAGGGTCACTGGTTGTAGGCTTGTCTGAAGAGGTGGGTTTTCAGGTTTCTTTTGAAGGATTCCACTGTAGGTGAGAGTCTGATATGTTGGGGTAGAGAGTTCCAGGGTATGGGGGATGCACAGGATAAATCTTGGAGGTGGTTGTGGGAAGAGGAGTGGAGAGAAGGAGGTCTTGTGAGGATCTGAGATTACGTGTGGGGATGCATCGGTAAAGTAGCTCAGAGATGTATGGAGGGGACAGGGGGTTGTACAGCTTTGTACATATTTGTTAGAATTTTGAACTGAATATTCTGGGCAATGGGGAGCCAGTTAAGGTATTGGCAAAGGGAAGAGGCAGAGGAGTAATGGGGTGAAGGGTGGTTTAGTCGGGCAGCAGAGTTGAGGATAGATTGGAGGGGTGCGAGAGTGCTAGATGGAAAGCCACAGACGAGGATGTTGCAGTAGTCTAGGCAATGATGAAGGCATGTACAAACATTTTTTGCAGACTCATGGGTGCGGAATGCGCGGATGCGGGAGATATTTTTGAGTTGGAGACGGCAGGTGGTGGAAAGGACTTGGATGTACGGTCTGAAGGAGAGGGAAGAATCCAAGGTCACTTCAAGGCAGCAGACTTGGTTGCCAGGGGAGAGTGTGCAGCCACTAATCGTGACAGATAGGTTTTCTGGGGGGTGGGGTGGGGGGGTGGTTAAGCAAGATGGGCTAAAGATGATAAATTCTGTTTTATCCATGTTAAGTTTTAGAAAGTGAGATGAGAAGAAGGCGGATATGAAATATAGGCATTGTGAGATTCTGGATAGTATGGTGTTGATGTCTGGACCAGAGAGGTATATTTGTCTGCCGTCAGTATAAAAGTGATACTGAAAGCCATGGACTCTATGAGCGGCCCCAGGCTGAAGGTGTAGATAGAGAAGAGCAGGGGTCCTAGGACAGAGCCTTGCGGGACACCAACAGAGAGGGAATGAGACGAGGAGGTAGTGTGGGAGTGGGAGATGCTAAATGTCCAGTCTGTGAGGTATGATGCAATCCAGGAGAGGGCCAGGTTGGTGATGCCAAGATATAAGAGAGTTTGTAACAGAAGGGAGTGGTCAATGGTGTCAAAGGCAGAGGACAGGTCAAGGAGGAGTAGTACAGAGTAATGTTTCTTGGTTTTGGCAGTTAGCAGGTTGTTGGTGACTTTGGTAAGTGCAATTCTAGTTAAGTGGTGGGGTCGGAAGCCAGATTGTAGCCGGTCAAAGAGGGAGCAGTAGGAACGGTGAGATGACAATTCAGAATGGACATGTTGTTCAAGTAGCTTTGAGGCATATGGAAGAAGTGATATGTGGCGATAATTGGACAAAGAAGGTGGGTCAAGTGAAGTCTTTTTGAGGATTGGTGTAACAGTAGCATGTTTAAAACCAGAGGGTAAGACACCAGAGAATAGTGACAGGTTGAAGAGAGGAGTTAGGGCTGGGATGAACACTGCGGTGAGCTTGGGGATGAGGTGGGATGTTATTGGGTCAAGTGCATAGGTGGTGAGATGTGATCTGGAGAGTAGGGTGGAAAGTTTTTCTTCTGTAGTGGAGAAGCAGGTTTTGGGAGTGAGTAGTTGTGTACAGGGTCTGTGGGGACTGTGCACTGAAACTTTCTCTGATGTTGACAATCTTTTGTTTGACGTATGTGGCAAAGTCCTCAGCTGAGATAATAGGTGAGGGTGGGGGCGCTGGGGAATGGAGAAGAGTTGAAAGTGTTAAAAAGTTGTGGGACAGGGAAGATATGAGAGATGTGAAGTAGGCTTGTTTTGTATCAGCAAGTGAGGATTTGAAAATGAGGAGGGATTGCTTGTATGTGGTGAAGTGATCCTTAGAATGGGATTTCATCCATCGCTGCTCTGCAGCCCTGGAAGCTTGTCTGAGTATTTTGGTCAGGTTGGTGCGCCAGGGTTGTCTGTTGATTTTTCAGATTTTGTTTTGTGTGAGGGGGCAGCAGAGTCCAGAGCTGTATTTATTGTGGTGTTATACAGAGTATTGGCAGCATCTGCTTCCTGGAGAGAACAAATGGTAGCGAGTGGCAGAAGAGTCAGAAAGCAAGCGAAAGTCAAGATGTTTAAAGTTCTTGCGGGGGGTGTACTAGTGTGTGGACCAGGGGAAAAGCAGAAGAGGTCAGTAAGAGAAGAGAGTGATAGAAGCTTAGAGGCAGCTGAGTGGCAAGTGTCAATGGGGATGTTGAAGTCAGTCATGATGATTGTGGGGATGTCAGCAGAAAGAAAGTGTAGGAGCCAGGTATTATCACAACAGTATAACACATTGAACTGTTTTATTAATGCAACAACTGCATTTAACTGGTATATTAACACAACAGTTATAATGTGTTAAATGTAACTGCTTTATTAATGCAACAGTATAATGCATTGAACTGCCTTATTAATGCAACATATAATGTGTTAAATCTATTTGCTTTATTAACACAACAGTATAACATGTTACATTTAAATGGTATATTAACGCAACAGTATAATGCATTAAATTGAACTGCTTTATTAACACAACAGTATAATGTGTTAAATTTAAATGGTGTATGAACACAGCAGTATAATGCATTGAACTGATATAACGCAATAGTACAATGCTTTAAATTGAATGAGTATATTAGTACAGCAGTACAATGCGTTGAACTGTGTAATTTTAAATGGTAGCAAACTTGCAGCAGTTTTTTAGAAAGAAAAAGGTTCAACTGTGCAGCATAGCTAGTGAAGTGTATGCTGCGGTTTACTTTGATTTGCTGGGAATACGTGTATCAAACACTTGTAAACTGTAGAAGCTACATTTTTTTAAGTTGTAACATTTTTCTTAAAAAAAGGATGGCACTGTGTGATTTGGGTTATTGCAGTAGCTGCTCTCAGTATTAACCCCTTAAGGACACAGCCTTTTTACACCTTAGGACCAGGCCATTTTTTGCAAATCTGACCAGAGTCACTTTAAGTGCTGATAACTTTAAAACGCTTTGACTTATCCAGGCCGTTCTGAGATTGTTTTTTCGTCACATATTGTACTTCATGACACTGCTAAAATGAAGTAAAAAAAAAATTTTGCAAATTTCTAAGTTTCAGTTTCTCTACTTCTGTAATACATAGTAATACCCCTAAAAATTGTGATGCCTTTACATTCCCCATAGGTCTACTTCATGTTTGAATTATTTTGGGAATGATATTTTATTTTTTGGGGATGTTACAAGCAAATCTTGAAATTTTTCAGAAATTTACAAAAACCCAATTTTTAGGGACCACTACAGCTCTGAAGTCACTTTGCGAGGCTTACATAATGTTCTGTTTAACCCTTCAGAAACCACCCAAAAATGACCCCATTCTATAAACTACACCCCTCAAGGTATTCAAAACTAATTTTACAAACTTCGTTAACCCTTTAGGTGTTGCACAAGAGTTATTGGCAAATGGGGATGAAATTTGAGAATTTCATTTTTTGGGCTAATTTTCCATTTTAACCCATTTTTTCCACTAACAAAGCAAGGGTTAACAGCCAAACAAGACTGTATCTTTATTGCCCTGACTCTGCCATTTACAGAAACACCCCATATGTGGCCGTAAACTACTGTACGGCCACACAGCGGGGCGTAGAGTGAAAGGTGCGCCATATGGTTTTTGGAAGGCAGGTTTTGCTGGAAAGTTTTTTTGACACCATGTCCCATTTGAAGCCCCCCTGATGCAACCCTAGAGTAGAAACTCCATAAAAGTGACCCCATCTAAGAAACTACACCCCTCAAGGTATTAAAAACTGATTTTACAAAGTTTGTTAACCCTTTAGGTGTTGCACAAGATTTAATGGAAAATAGAGATACAATTTCAAAATTTCACTTTTTTGGCAGATTTTTCATTTTAATATTTTTTTTCCAGTTACAAAGCAAGGGTTAACAGCCAAACAAAACTCATTATTTATGGCCCTGATTCTGTAGTTTACAGAAACACCCCATATGTGGTCGTAAACTGCTGTACGGGCACACGGCAGGGCGCAGAAGGAAAGGAATGCCATACGGTTTTTGGAAGGCAGATTTTGCTAGACTGGTTTTATTGACACCATGTCCCATTTGAAGCCCCCCTGATGCACCCCTAGAGTAGAAACTCCAAAAAAGTGACCCCATTTTAGAAACTACGGACTAAGGTGGCAGTTTTGTTGGTACTAGTTTAGGGTACATATGATTTTTTGTTGCTCTATATTACACTTTTTGTGCGGCAAGGTAACAAGAAATAGCTTTTTTGGCACCGTTTTTTTACAACATTCATCTGACAGGTTAGATCATGTGGTAATTTTATAGAGCAGGTTGTCACGGACGCGGCGATACCTAATATGTATACAATTTTTTTTATTTATGTAAGTTTTACACAATGAATTAATTTTTAAAACAAAAAAAAGTTTTAGTGTCTCCATAGTCTAAGAGCCATAGTTTTTTCAGTTTTTGGGCGATTATCTCAAGTAGGGTCTCATTTTTTGCGGGATGAGATTACGGTTTTATTGGCATATGACTTTTTTTCTATTTTGGGGTGCATATGACTTTTTGATCGCTTGCTGTTACACTTTTTGTGAAGTAAGATGACAAAAAATAGCTTTTTTTACACCGTTTCTTTTTTTTTTTTTACGGTGGTCTTTTGAGGGGTTAGGTCATGTGATATTTTTATAGAGCTTGTCGATACGGACGCGGCGATACCTAATATGTATACTTTTTTTTTATTTATGTAAGTTTTACACAATGATTTCATTTTTGAAACAAAAAATTCATGTTTTAGTGTTTCCATAGTCTAAGAGCCATAGTTTTTTCAGTTTTGGGGCGATTATCTTGGGTAGGGTATGATTTTTGCGGGATGAGATGACGGTTTGATTGTTACAATTTTGGAGTACATACAACTTTTTTGATCACTTTTATTAACTTTTTTGGGAAGTAAGGTGGGCAAAATTTCAATTTCATCATAGTTTTTAATTTTTTACTTTTATGGCGTTCACCGTTTGGGTAAAGTAACATGACCGTTTTATAGATCAGGTCGTTACGGACGCGGCGATACCAAACATGTGTAGGGAATTTCATTTTTTTTTATTTTTAATCAGTGATAAATGTGTTTTTTGATTTTTACTTTATTTTCACTTTTTTTCCACTTTCTTTTTGACCCAGACCCACTTGGTTCTTGAAGATCCAGTGGGTCTGATGTCTGTATAATACACTTTGTCTGAACAGATCTATGCCTTTCAGCACAGATCTGTTCAGCACCATGGACAGCAGGACGCCTGAGAAGGCGTCCTGTTGCCATGGGAACCTTCCCCGTCTGCTCAGTTATGGTCAGAACTGCGCAGACGGGGAAGGGTAAGGACGGGGCTTGGGGGGCTGCCTGGGAGCTCTCTCCCTCTCCATTCGGAGGGGCTGCAAAGGCACAGCAGCCCCCCGATAGGAGAGGGAGGGAGCTCCCTGCGCTGTTAACCTTTTCCATACAGCGGTCTGACATAGCAGCACAGATGTCAGCCGTTTATACCAGGGTGCCAGCAATGTGCTGGCACCCTGGTATACCCACTAGACGCCAACGATTACGCAATGGGAGGCGGGCGGGGGATCGCGATCCCGCCTCCCGCACCGCCCGCAACCCTCCCCCTGCACCTCCCACCGGGCAGAAATCACTAAGGGGTGCAGGGGGGGGGGGATACAGATGCATTTTAGGAATACTAAAGTTTCTGATCCCCGCGGATCAGAAACTGCAGAAATCGCAGCAAACCGCAGGTCTGAATTGACCTGCGGTTTGCCGCGATCGCCGACATGGGGGGGTCACGGGACCCCCCCGCGCATTTAGCCTAGGTGCCTGCTCAATGATTTGAGCAGGCACCGGGTTCCGATCACTGCCAGCCGCACGGCAGTGATCAGAAATACACAGGGTGTACATGTACGCCCTGTGTCCTTAAGTACCAGGGCACAAAGGTGTACCTGTACGCCCTATGTCCTTAAGAGGTTAAACATACACATAGAACTCTGAGTCACCCTATACCTTCCCTAATAAAACCTGGGCTTGTCTTCATATTGATCCAATCTGTAATTGCTTTCTGACTTTGGTTCGTCAATCATCGAGGGCTCAGAATTCAGACCCCCCCCTCCATCAATCAAAACTTAAAACATATCACAAAATGTTGCCTGTTTGCAGTTCAGGTTTCACTGACGTTAACTTCCACTAGCTTTCATGTTACTTTCACTAAAGTTCTCAAACTGAGATATAGGGGTTCTGTCATTGTAATTTTTTTTATTTTACCATGGAGAACTGCTGTGGTTAGCCCTATGTTTGCAGACCAGGACTCCTCTAAGGCTGGGGTTTCATGGCGATCTTGGGCGTGGCACCTGTCATGAGGCCAAAGATCACTGTGCAGCAGTGCAGTCATTGAACTGAATGGGGTCACAACTCAGTTCAAGTTGCCATGACCACCACACCCGGATTGCAATAAATGCCAACACTGCTGGATTTTTAGCAATTCTGAGGTTGCAGCAACTTGTGATTCATGCTGTGACCCTTATTTAATTAAGTGACTGCAGTGCTACACAGCTATCTTTAGTCACCCAAGATTGTGTAGACCCAGCCTTAGTATACATTAAGGTAAAACTAAGACTGGAGCTTATGTTTTGGTGCTTGGAGGAGTTTGGCTTTACATTCAGAAATACATCTAATAGATCCAAGTGTATACAATACTCATAACGGCTGAGTTAATAGCATGAAATTGACTTGGCTTTCACATTTTTAATTTCTGAGATGTACAGTACAGACCAAAAGTTTGGACACACCTTCTCATTCAAATAGTTTTCTTTATTTTCATGACTATGAAAATTCTAGATTCACACTGAAGGCATCAAAACTATGAATTAACACATGTGGAATTATATACATAACAAAAAAGTGTGAAACAAATGAAAATATGTCATAGTCTAGGTTCTTCAAAGTAGCCACCTTTTGCTTTGATTGCTGCTTTGCACACTCTCTCTTGGCATTCTCTTGATGAGCTTCAAGAGGTAGTCACCTGAAATGTTTTTCACTTCACAGGTGTGCCCTGTCAGGTTTAATAAGTGGGATTTCTTGCCTTATAAATGGGGTTGGGACCATCAGTTGCGTTGTGGAGAAGTCAGGTGGATACACAGCTGATAGTCCTACTAAATAGACTGTTAGAATTTGTATTATGGCAAGAAAAAAGCAGCTAAGTAAAGAAAAACGAGTGGCCATCATTACTTTAACCACCTCAGGACCGCCGTACGCAGGATTGCGTCCTGCCGGCGGTCCTGCTCTTCTGGGTGGATGCATATACGCGTCCTCCCGCGAGAGCCGAGATTTCCTGTGAACGCGCGCGCGCACTCACAGGAACGGAAGGTAAGCGAGTGGATCTCCAGCCTGCCAGCGGCGATCGCTCGCTGGCAGGCTGGAGATCCGAATTTTTTAACCCCTAACAGGTATATTAGACGCTGTTTTCATAACAGCGTCTAATATACCTCCTACCTGGTCCTCTGGTGGTCCCTTTTGTTAGGATCGACCACCAGAGGACTCAGGTAGGTAAGTACAGTAGCACCAAACACCACACTACACCCCCCCCGTCACTTATTAACCCCTTATAAACCCCTGATCACCCATCACCCCATATAAACTCCCTGATCACCCCCCTGTCATTGATCACCGCCCTATCATTGATCACCCCCCTGTCATGCTCCGTTCAGACGTCCGTATGATTTTTACGGATCCACGGATACATGGATCGGATCCGCAAAAAGCATACGGACGTCTGAATGGAGCCTTACAGGGGGGTGATCAATGACAGGCGGGTGATCACCCATATACACTCCCTGATCACCCCCTGTCATTGATCACCCCCCTGTCATTGATCACTCCCCTGTAAGGCTCCATTCAGACGTCCGCATGATTTTTACGGATCCATGGATACATGGATCGGATCCGCAAAACACATGCGGACGTCTGAATGGAGCCTTACAGGGGGTGATCAATGACAGGCGGGTGATCACCCATATACACTCCCTGATCACCCCCCTGTCATTGATAACCCCCCTGTAAGGCTCCATTCAGACGTCCGCATGCATTTTGTGGATCCGATCCATGTATCCATGGATCTGTAAAAAATCATGCGGATGTCTGAATGGAGCCTTACAGGGGGGGTGATCAGTGACAGGGGGGTGATCACCCTGATTACCCTGATCACCCCCTGTCATTGATAACCCCCCTGTAAGGCTCCATTCAGACGTCCGCATGCGTTCTGTGGATCCGATCCATGTATCCATGGATCCGTAAAAAATCATGCGGATGTCTGAATGGAGCCTTACAGGGGGGGTGATCAGTGACAGGGGGGTGATTACCCTGATCACCCCCTGTCATTGATAACCCCCCTGTAAGGCTCCATTCAGACGTCCGCATGCGTTTTGTGGATCCGATCCATGTATCCATGGATCCGTAAAAAATCATGCGGATGTCTGAATGGAGCCTTACAGGGGGGGTGATCAGTGACTGGGGGGTGATCACCCTTATTACCCTGATCACCCCCTGTCATTGATAACCCCCCTGTAAGGCTCCATTCAGACGTCCGCATGCGTTCTGTGGATCCGATCCATGTATCCATGGATCCGTAAAAAATCATGCGGATGTCTGAATGGAGCCTTACAGGGGGGGTGATCAGTGACAGGGGGGTGATCACCCTGATTACCCTGATCACCCCCTGTCATTGATAACCCCCCTGTAAGGCTCCATTCAGACGTCCGCATGCGTTCTGTGGATCCGATCCATGTATCCATGGATCCGTAAAAAATCATACGGATGTCTGAATTGAGCCTTACAGGGGGGGTGATCAATGACAGGGGGGTGATCAGGGAGTCTATATGGGTGATTACCCCCCTGTCATTGATCACCCCCCCCTGGTAAGGCTCCATTCAGACATTTTTTTTGGCACAAGTTAGCGGAAATTTTTTGTTTGTTTTTGTTTTTTCTTACTAAGTCTCATATTCCACTAACTTGTGTCAAAAAATAAAATCTCACATGGACGCACCATACCCCTCATGGAATCCAAATGCGTAAACATTTTTAGACATTTATATTCCAGACTTCTTCTCACGCTTTAGGGCCCCTAAAAAGCCAGGGCAGTATAAATACCCCACATGTGACCCCATTTCGGAAAGAAGACACCCCAAGGTATTCCGTGAGGGGCATATTGAGTCCATGAAAGATTGAAATTTTTGTCCTAAGTTAGCGGAAAGTGAGACTTTGTGAGAAAAAAAAAAAAATAATCAATATCCGCTAACTTATGCAAAAAAAATAAAATTCTAGGAACTCGCCATGCCCCTCATTGAATACCTTGGGGTGTCTTCTTTCCAAAGTGGGGTCACATGTGGGGTATTTATACTGCCCTGGCTTTTTAGGGGCCCGAAAGTGTGAGAAGAAGTCTGGGATCCAAATGTCTAAAAATGCCCTCCTAAAAGGAATTTGGGCCCCTTTGCCCACCTTGGCAGCAAAAAAGTGTGACACATCTGGTATCGCCGTACTCGGGAGAAGTTGGGGAATGTGTTTTGGGGTGTCATTTTACATATACCCATGCTGGGTGAGAGAAATATCTTGGCAAAAGACAACTTTTCCCATTTTTTTATACAAAGTTGGCATTTGACCAAGATATTTTTCTCACCCAGCATGGGTATATGTAAAATGACACCCCATAACACATTCCCCAACTTCTCCTGAGTACGGCGATACCAGATGTGTGACACTTTTTTGCTGCCAAGGTGGGCAAAGGGGCACATATTCCAAAGTGCACCTTTTGGATTTCACCGGTCATTTTTTACACATTTTGATTGCAAAGTTCTTCTCACACATTTGGGCCCCTAAATTGCCAGGGCAGTATAACTACACCACAAGTGACCCCATTTTGGAAAGAAGACACCCCAAGGTATTCCGTGAGGGGCATGGCGAGTTCCTAGAATTTTTTATTTTTTGTCGCAAGTTAGTGGAATATGAGACTTTGTAAGAAAAAAATAAATAAATAAAATCATCATCATTTTCCGCTAACTTGTGACAAAAAATAAAAAGTTCTATGAACTCACTATGCCCATCAGCGAATACCTTAGGGTGTCTACTTTCCGAAATGGGGTCATTTGTGGGGGTTTTCTACTGTTTGGGCATTGTAGAACCTCAGGAATCATGACAGGTGCTCAGAAAGTCAGAGCTGTTTCAAAAAGCGGAAATTCACATTTTTGTACCATAGTTTGTAAATGCTATAACTTTTACCCAAACCATTTTTTTTTTTTGCCCAAACATTTTTTTTTAATCAAAGACATGTAGAACAATAAATTTGGCGAAAAATTTATATATGGATGTCGTTTTTTTTTGCAAAATTTTACAGCTGAAAGTGAAAAATGTCATTTTTTTTCAAAAAAATCGTTACATTTTGATTAATAACAAAAAAAGTAAAAATGTCAGCAGCAATAAAATACCACCAAATGAAAGCTCCATTAGTGAGAAGAAAAGGAGGTAAAATTCATTTGGGTGGTAAGTTGCATGACCGAGCGATAAACGGTGAAAGGAGTGTAGTGCCGAAGTGTAAAAAGTGCTCTGGTCATGAAGGGGGTTTCACCTAGCGGGGCTGAAGTGGTTAAGAAACGTATTTTTCCTTTAAAATGATACATTTACTTGGATTAAACGTTTGATCTGTCATCTACGTTCTATTACAAATAAAATATTGACATTTGCCATCTCCACATCATTGCATTCAGTTTTTATTTACAATTTGTTTAGTGTCCCAACTTTTTGGGAATCCGGTTTGTAGAATATCTGCTAGGAAACCACTGCTAAGGACAGGCAACAAGCATAAGAGACTTGTTTGGGCTAAAGAACACAAGGAATGGACATTAGACCAGTGGAAATCTGTGCTTTGGTCTGATGAGTCCAAATTTGAGATCTTCGGTTCCAACCACCGTGTCTTTGTGCGACGCAGAAAAGGTGAACTGATGGACTCTACATGCCTGGTTCCCACAGTGAAGCATGGAGGAGGAGGTGTGATGGTGTGGGGGTGCTTTGCTGGTGACACTGTTGGGGATTTATTCAAAATTGAAGGCATACTGAACCAGCATGGCTACCACAGCATCTTGCAGCGGCATGCTATTCCATCCGGTTTGCGTTTAGTTGGACCATCATTTATTTTTCAACAGGACAATGACCCCAAACACACCTCCAGGCTGTGTAAGGGCTATTTGACCATGAAGGAGAGTGATGGACCCAATCGAGATGGTTTGGGGTGAGCTGGACCGCAGAGTGAAGGCAAAAGGGTCAACAAGTGCTAAGCATCTCTGGGAACTCCTTCAAGACTGTTGGAAGACCATTTCAGGTGACTACCTCTTGAAGCTCATCAAGAGAATGCCAAGAGTGTGCAAAGCAGTAATCAAAGCAAAAGGTGGCTACTTTGAAGAACCTAGAATATGACATATTTTCAGTTGTTTCACATTTTTTTGTTATGTATCCGAACTTTTGGTCTGTACTGTATGTATTCATCTGCATTGGAAAACTACTGCTAAAATCAGAAGAAACATTATTCTTGGAAATATCAATTTGGTTCAGCATTTTCTTTTGCAAACAGGAGACGGGGTACAATGCTGACACCTAGTGGCCCTTTGTGAACATTTTGTTAATAGTCTCAAATGTCTATATTGCTTCAGTACAGAGCACTATTGCATCATATTTGCTTAAAAAAGCAGCCACAATATGAGTGTCCACTGTGGAACTTAAATATGGGGCCGTGTATTAAGAAATTGGAATGGCACATCAATAACAAAACGCAAAAGTAATTCACAACAAATATGCCATGTCTGAACGTAAAGACGAAAAACGACCATGGGTGTCTACGCCGAACAAATGCACACTAAGGTAGTGCGGATATAAAAACAGACTCCCCAATATACATGTAACTAGAAGAGCTTTTTAAATAAGGGGAAAAACTGAAAGAACTAAAGCTCATAGACATCCAATTATGAAAAAAATTATATATACTTTATTGTTACATAATAAATAGTTAATATGTTACCATTAAAAAGGAAGCAAAAAAACACCATCCCGGCAATACAGATCATTGACTCCAAGTACGTAGGTATAGAATAGCATACATAATAATCATTTATAAAAGGCGAGTCCTAATAAATAACATAAAGAAGAGAGATACCAGATGGTAATACTGCCCTTGATGCCAACAGTGCTCAAAAAGAGTACTGTATAGTGTGACGCATCATGAAGCTACAGCATATAACTAGGGATGAGCGAACTCGAACTGTATAGTTCGGGTTCGTACCGAATTTTGGGGTGTCCGTGACACGGACCCGAACCCGGACATTTTCGTAAAAGTCCGGGTTCGGGTTCGGTGTTCGTCGCTTTCTTCGCGCTTTTGTGACGCTTTCTTGGCGCTTTTTGAAAGGCTGCAAAGCAGCCAATCAACAAGCGTCATACTACTTGCCCCAAGAGGCCATCACAGCCATGCCTACTATTGGCATGGCTGTGATTGGCCAGAGCACCATGTGACCCAGCCTCTATTTAAGCTGGAGTCACATAGCGCCGCCCGTCACTCTGCTCTGATTAGCGTAGGGAGAGGTTGCGGCTGCGACAGTAGGGCGAGATTAGGCAGATTAACTCCTCCAAAGGACTTGATTAACTGATCGATCTGCAGCTGTGGATCATTGAGCTGCTGATCCTCAATTGCTCACTGTTTTTAGGCTGCCCAGACCGTTTGTCAGTCACATTTTTCTGGGGTGATCGGCGGCCATTTTGTGTCTTGTGGTGCACCAGCACAAGCTGCGACCAAGTGCATTTAACCCTCAATGGTGTGGTTGTTTTTTGGCTAAAGCCTACATCAGGGTGAAGCTGTCACACCAAGTGCATTTAACCAGCAATAGTCTGTTCATTTTTTGGCCATATACAAAATCAGGGGCAAGCTGCGCCTGTCACCAAGTGCATTTAACCCTCAATGGTGTGGTTGTTTTTTGGCTAAAGCCTACATCAGGGTGAAGCTGTCACACCAAGTGCATTTAACCAGCAATAGTCTGTTCATTTTTTGGCCATATACTAAATCAGGGGCAAGCTGCGCCTGTCACCAAGTGCATTTAACCCTCAATGGTGTGGTTGTTTTTTGGCTAAAGCCTACATCAGGGTGAAGCTGTCACACCAAGTGCATTTAACCAGCAATAGTCTGTTTATTTTTTGGCCATATCCCAGTCTAATTCTGTCACTAAATCCATACCGGTCACCCAGCGCCTAAATACTAGGCCTCAAATTTATATCCCGCTAAATCTGTCCTTAGTGCTGTAGCTGGGCGAGTTATTTAGTGTCCGTTCAAGCACATTTCTTGTTCTGGGTTGAAATACAATTCCCAATTTAGCAATTTCATAATTTAGTGGTTTCTGCTATATCAGAGCTATTTGAAATCTATCCCTAAAAGGGTATATAATATTCAAGGTGCACATTGGGTCATTCAGAATAACTTCACACACACCCGCTACTGTGTATTTCCAAGTCTAATTCTGGCACTAAACCCATACCTGTCACCCAGCGCCTAAATACTAGGCCTCAAATTTATATCCCGCTAAATCTGTCCCTAGTGCTGTAGCTGGGCGAGTTATTTAGTGTCCGTTCAAGCACATTTCTTGTTCTGGGTTGAAATACAATTCCCAATTTAGCAATTTCATAATTTAGTGGTTTCTGCTATATCAGAGCTATTTGAAATCTATCCCTAAAAGGGTATATAATATTCAAGGTGCACATTGGGTCATTCAGAATAACTTCACACACACCCGCTACTGTGTATTTCCAAGTCTAATTCTGGCACTAAACCCTTACCTGTCACCCAGCGCCTAAATACTAGGCCTCAAATTTATATCCAGCTAAATCTGTCCCTAGTGCTGTAGCTGGGCGAGTTATTTAGTGTCCGTTCAAGCACATTTCTTGTTCTGGGTTGAAATACAATTCCCAATTTAGCAATTTCATAATTTAGTGGTTTCTGCTATATCAGAGCTATTTGAAATCTATCCCTAAAAGGGTATATAATATTCAAGGTGCACATTGGGTCATTCAGAATAACTTCACACACACCCGCTACTGTGTATTTCCAAGTCTAATTCTGGCACTAAACCCATACCTGTCACCCAGCGCCTAAATACTAGGCCTCAAATTTATATCCCGCTAAATCTGTCCCTAGTGCTGTAGCTGGGCGAGTTATTTAGTGTCCGTTCAAGCACATTTCTTGTTCTGGGTTGAAATACAATTCCCAATTTAGCAATTTCATAATTTAGTGGTTTCTGCTATATCAGAGCTATTTGAAATCTATCCCTAAAAGGGTATATAATATTCAAGGTGCACATTGGGTCATTCAGAATAACTTCACACACACCCGCTACTGTGTATTTCCAAGTCTAATTCTGGCACTAAACCCATACCTGTCACCCAGCGCCTAAATACTAGGCCTCAAATTTATATCCCGCTAAATCTGTCCTTAGTGCTGTAGCTGGGCGAGTTATTTAGTGTCCGTTCAAGCACATTTCTTGTTCTGGGTTGAAATACAATTCCCAATTTAGCAATTTCATAATTTAGTGGTTTCTGCTATATCAGAGCTATTTGAAATCTATCCCTAAAAGGGTATATAATATTCAAGGTGCACATTGGGTCATTCAGAATAACTTCACACACACCCGCTACTGTGTATTTCCAAGTCTAATTCTGGCACTAAACCCATACCTGTCACCCAGCGCCTAAATACTAGGCCTCAAATTTATATCCCGCTAAATCTGTCCCTAGTGCTGTAGCTGGGCGAGTTATTTAGTGTCCGTTCAAGCACATTTCTTGTTCTGGGTTGAAATACAATTCCCAATTTAGCAATTTCATAATTTAGTGGTTTCTGCTATATCAGAGCTATTTGAAATCTATCCCTAAAAGGGTATATAATATTCAAGGTGCACATTGGGTCATTCAGAATAACTTCACACACACCCGCTACTGTGTATTTCCAAGTCTAATTCTGGCACTAAACCCATACCTGTCACCCAGCGCCTAAATACTAGGCCTCAAATTTATATCCCGCTAAATCTGTCCTTAGTGCTGTAGCTGGGCGAGTTATTTAGTGTCCGTTCAAGCACATTTCTTGTTCTGGGTTGAAATACAATTCCCAATTTAGCAATTTCATAATTTAGTGGTTTCTGCTATATCAGAGCTATTTGAAATCTATCCCTAAAAGGGTATATAATATTCAAGGTGCACATTGGGTCATTCAGAATAACTTCACACACACCCGCTACTGTGTATTTCCAAGTCTAATTCTGGCACTAAACCCATACCTGTCACCCAGCGCCTAAATACTAGGCCTCAAATTTATATCCCGCTAAATCTGTCCCTAGTGCTGTAGCTGGGCGAGTTATTTAGTGTCCGTTCAAGCACATTTCTTAACCAAATCTCTTTTTATTGAGAAAGCAAATAGATATAAAGTGCCACAATACAGCTAACGCCATACGCAGATGGCATCAGAATAGTGCAATCAAATATAACAAAAGTCAAACAAATGAAGGGGGGGGGGGAACACAAATAGACAAACAGGACAACGGACAGGGATAAAGAAATACCAAACAAGAAGAAGGGGAGGAGGGAGAGGGAGGGAAGGGGGGTGGTGGGTTCAATAATGGCGGTGTCAGTCAGATCATGACAGGGTCTTTCAAGACGCCGGGTGGCGATAGGCTTTCCAGGGACTCCATATGTCCAGAAAACGAGGGCGAGTGTGAGATTCCCAGTGAGCCAGTTCTTCAAAACGACATATCTGATCCGCTTTCTCTTGCCACATCAGCAGCGTAGGTGCAGAGTCGTTCTTCCACAGCAGAGGGACTAGCAGGCGGGCAGCAGTTAGAAGTAACGTTGGTAGGTTGTTTTTAGAAGGGGCGAGGGTTATATTGGGGCACCAAAGCAGGACTAATTGCGCATCTAGACTTATAGGGGAGCCGCAAATGCGCCCGATTAGGCTCTCAATCTGTGTCCAGAAGGGACGGATTAGACTGCAGGACCACCATATGTGAGATAGGGACCCCTTCTCTGTTCCACACCTCCAGCACTGATCGGGTATTTCGTGATTAAGATTATGGAGGAATTCAGGCGTTTTGTACCAACGCGTAAGAAGCTTAAAGGAATTTTCCTGTATTTTGATACAACGACTGAATCCGTGAGAGTTGGAGAGGATAAATGCTTTTTCGGGTTCTGAGAGGGGGTACGAGAGCTCCTTCTCCCAGGCCACTAAAAAGGATAGTACTGGGGGTGTGGAAGAGAGTAACTCCTTGTAGAGAGTTGACAGGGGCTTCTTCGGGGGGATCGGCATATCTAGTTTCTTTTCCAGCCAGGTGGATTCTTCCGTGCAGAAGGGAGGGAGTTTCAAAATCGCAGTATCCTTGCGAAAGGCAGCAAGAGCCAAGAAGGATTGCTTTCGAACCTCAGGCAAGGCCCGAATCGTGTCCCATGCCAAGTCCCCACCCGCAGATACAACCTCCTGTAGTGTGTGGTTAGACAACTGATACCAAACACCTGAAGGGGCAGTGGTCTCGGGATGAACTAAGTTTTGCAATAAGTGCAGAGGGAGGCGAGGATTCGGGAATCTCAGATCTTTAGATCTATAGAGTTTAGCCCATTCAACGAGCATGCCCTTCCAAATGGGGGAGGTAAAGGAATGTGAGGGCGTACAGCTACGGACCCCCCACAGGACGAGATAATCTTTGTATGTAACGAGGCCTCGCTCTAGAGCTGTGCATAGATTTGGGGGGCTTCGGGAAAGAAGAGAGAAGCACCTATTTAGGTGCGTGGCAGTGTAATACAGGTGGACATCGGGAAGGCCGAAGCCACCAAACCTCTTTTCCCTCGTCAATGTGGAGTAAGCTATCCTAGATGGTTTGTTCGACCAGAGGAAAAGGGAGAATCTCCTACGCAACTCTGTAAAGTACGAGCGCGGGAGCCATATGGGCAACGTCTGCAGCAGGTATAGGAGTTTGGGGACAATGAAGGTCTTGAGATAATTCTTCCTGCCTATCCAGGAGATAAAGGGAAGTTTTACCGACTGTAGATGGGATTTAATTGAGTTGAGCATAGGGGTGTAATTAAGGCTGTAAAGGTCATTCAGATTCGCAGAGATGTGAATCCCCAAAAATGTGATGTCCCGAGCGGCCCAAGTGAAGGGGGTGGAGCGTTTAAGCGACGCAACAAGAGCGGGTTTACATGTAACATTCAGGGCAAGGGATTTGCTATAGTTGATCTTGAAATTGGAGACCCAACCGAATTCTTCAAATATAGAGTGTAGCCGGGGGAAGGATGTCTCAGGGTTCGTGGTCATAATAAGGAGGTCGTCTGCAAAAGCCGCCGTGAGGTGAGTGTGGGAGGCTCTCTGGAGACCTTCAATATCGGGATCTTGCCTGATTTTGCACAGGAGAGTTTCCATGACTATCACAAAAAGCGAGGGGGAGAGAGGGCAACCCTGCCTAGTGCCATTAGTAATGGCAAAGGCGGGTGAAAGAGTGCCGTTGACTTTGACCCTGGCAGAGGGGGCAGAGTACAGAGAGAGGATAGCGGAAATGAGTTGGTCAGGAAAGCCAAATTTCGACAGAGCCAGTGACATATACTGCCAGCTCACTCTGTCAAAAGCTTTCTCTGCATCAGTGCTCAGCAGAGCTAGCGGGGTAGAGGTAGACCGTGCCCAGTTCATGAGATGAAGGAGGCGAACAGTATTCTCATTACCCTGTCTGCCAGAGACAAAGCCAACTTGTTCTTTGTGAATAACATCCGGGAGAACTTTTTGAATCCGTTGAGCCAGGATCTTAGCCCACCATTTAATGTCCGTGTTTAGTAGGGAGATAGGGCGGTAACTGCCACATTGCAACGGGTCTTTATTCTCCTTATGGATAATGGTGATGTGGGCTGTGAGTGACTGGGCAGGGAGGTGGCCACCACCCAGGAGATAATTACATAGGGAGCTAAATTGAGGGGCTAGGACAGATTTAAAAGTTTTATAATAAGAGATGGTGAAACCGTCAGGGCCGGGACTGCGACCGGAGGGGATAGTGGCTAGGACTTTCAGGACTTCCGGGCCAGAGATGGGAGCTAATAGTTGGGAGGACTGATCCGGGGATATAGAGGGAAGCTGAAGGGAGGAGAGGAATTTATTCGAGGCCTCCGCGACGGAGCAGGGAGATGACCCAGGAGGGGGCGGGAGGTTGTAAAGGTCTTCGTAGAAGGCACAAAATGCTTTGGCTATATCAGGGGTAGACTTAAGGTGATTGCCCGCCGCGTCTTTGATCGCCGGAATGAAGGAGTCAGAAAATTGTTGTTTAGTTAGCGCCGCCATAAGTCTGTTCCCTCTGTCGCCATGTGCGTAGGATTTGAAGCGCGCACGAAGGAGTAATTTAGCTGAAGTAACGTTCAACATATCTTTTAATTGAGATCGCGCGACAGAAAGCTCCTCCGCAAGGCTTAACGCTTGGGATTGCTTATGGCTGAGCTCGAGGGTGGCGATACGGGATAGGAGGGTGGACATGGCCTGGGCTCTTTGTTTTTTAAGATGGGAGCCGAGAGCGATAAGCTCTCCACGGATCACGGCCTTGTGGGTTTCCCAGATTACAGCGGGGGAGGGAGGGGAGGGACCTGCGGTGTTAGTACTGAAGAACTCCTGGAGGGAGGTGGCTATTTTCCCCGATGACACCTGGTCCTGGATGATGGTCTCATTGAGACGCCAGTTCCATTCCCGTGTAGGGAGAGTGGACAGCGAAACTGTCAGAAAGACAGGGGCGTGGTCCGACAACGTGATGTTGCCTATTCGGGTGTTTACAATTTGTTTGACATGCTCAGAGGAGAGAAAGACATAGTCTAATCTGTGGTGTGAGGACTTGGCATGGGAGTAGAACGAGTAGTCACGACCCGTGGGGTTCCGGGTACGCCAGGTATCAATAACACCTAGTTTACGCAGAGCCACCTTCAGGCGTCTAAGACGTACGTGAGTGATAGCCGATTTCCCAGAGGAGGAATCCAGAAGTGGGTCTAGGGTCACATTAAAATCTCCCCCCAGAATTACCATACCCTGTTTGAATGCAGCCAGCGCAGCGAGGGTCTGAACCAGCCATGCAACCTGTCCCCTATTTGGCGCGTAAATATTGGCCAGTGTAACCGGTGTGCCCGCTATAGAGCCCTTCACAAATAAGCACCGGCCATCAGGATCCGAGGAGGAGGCTGTAACCGCAAAGGGTACCTGCTTGTGAATGGCAATACTGACACCCCGGCTAGCGGAGGCCTGTGCGCTGTGGAACCACTGAGTGAACTTTTTGGAAGGAAGATTGGGAATCTTACCTGCCCGGAAATGTGTTTCTTGAAAAAAGGCTATTGAGACTTTGTCTTTTAGTAGTAAGGAAATCACCTGGGATCTTTTGCACGGCTCGTTCAGGCCCCGGACATTAAGGGAAGAAACTATAAGAGAAGCCATGTTAAGTCAGCAGGAAAGCACAAAGCAATCATAATCTGAGCGAACCAAGTAAGAACATTAGGATGGGATAAGAGGACACAGAAGGGGAAACACATGAGGGCAAAAGAAGGGAGACAATAATGCAAACAGTAAATCATAATCACAGAATGCAGAACTAAGAGCTCCACGGAGCGCCTGGGAATCAGAGGATCCTTTCTCATCACGGCCTGGTGCCGGGATCCATCAGGCGGGGGGTCTCGTAGAGCTGGGAGAGGCCATGAAAAGGCCATCAGGTAACAAGGAAGTCAATGAGGGAAACAACGGCAAACAAATCCCCTGTGCAGAGGGGGTGGGAGGGGAGAGGTAGATAACATTCAGGAGGGTGAAGTCCTCAGGGAGGTGAACAAAGGCCTGGATACACCTAGAAAGGCCATGTCAAAAGGCTAGACGGCTCCTATGCATGTCCTGAACAATATAACAGGAGAAAACCGTAACTTCCGGAGGTCCACTGCAGGAGAACACCTGAACTGTGAACGGCGAAAATGGTGGCCAACGTAGCAGAGAAGAATCAGCGATGAGGAGAGCGACCCGCAGCAGCGGAGGCCTGGGAACTCTGACTGGGTCGGGATTTCTTCCCGGCAGGCACAAGGGACCAGGTGTCTGCAGTCGGAGGCGAGGGTATAGGATCTCCCTGGTCTGCCGGCATCCAGGACGGAATTTCAATTGGAGCAATACCCAGTGGGACCCAGGCCCCGGATAGGTCCTGAGGCGTGCGTATGGTGATCTGCCGTCCGTTTTTGACGACGGCCAAGCCAAAGGGGTACAGCCAGCGGAACTGGGTCCCGGAAGATTTAAGAACTTCAAGAAGCGGACGCAAAATACGTCTCTTTGCCAACGTGGAAGGTGCCAAGTCCTGAAAGAACTGCAGCTGCGAGCCTTCATATTCCAGGCGGTCCGCCTCTCTACTGGCTTTCAATAGAGCCGCAGTGTCCACAAAACTGAGGATACCGCAGACAACATCTCTCGGAGGGTCTGAAGCCTTTGGCTTGGGGCGAAGAGCGCGATGTATGCGTTCAATGACAATATTTGCTGCTCTTTCTGGAGTTAAAAGATTTGCGAATATTTCTTTCGCGATTTTTTCAAGAACTTCCGATGCGAATATTTCAGGGAGGCCGCGGATGCGAATATTACGTCTACGGCTGCGATTTTCCTGATCTTCAATTCGCAGGAGGGCATCGTTAAGAAGATCTTTATGCGATCCGAGGGTGGAGCATGTTTCCTCACCGAAGCGAATAATCGCGTCTTGCGAGTGTTCCAGTGCAGCGACTCTCTGGCCGATGGATCGGAGATCGGTCTTTATTTCAGTCAAGTCCTGCTTCAGGGGAGCTAGCGCAGAGTCCAAAATTTCGCGAAGGATCGCTTTTGAAAGATTCGTTCCCCGCTTGCGATTTTTATATTCGGAAGCATCCGAAATACTTCCCGCTTCCGAAAATTCATCCGGATCGGAATGAATAGAAGGAGCCGGCGCCATCTTAGGTGTCCCAGCAGCGGTGCCCTTGGCAGCTTTCCTCAGGAATTTCTCCATGTCAGGCTGTTTGGAGCGGCTCACAGGTGGGTCAGCAGGTTCCCTGGGGCGATCTCTCTCCACTTTGCCCATTTCAAGCTTCTAAAAGGTGCTATAAAAGGGGGTTTGTGCCGGCTTGGATGAGGAGCTCAGTCACCGGCAGCCATGCAGCTCAGCGGCCAAACTCCGCCCCCCCGTTCAAGCACATTTCTTGTTCTGGGTTGAAATACAATTCCCAATTTAGCAATTTCATAATTTAGTGGTTTCTGCTATATCAGAGCTATTTGAAATCTATCCCTAAAAGGGTATATAATATTCAAGGTGCACATTGGGTCATTCAGAATAACTTCACACACACCCGCTACTGTGTATTTCCAAGTCTAATTCTGGCACTAAACCCATACCTGTCACCCAGCGCCTAAATACTAGGCCTCAAATTTATATCCCGCTAAATCTGTCCCTAGTGCTGTAGCTGGGCGAGTTATTTAGTGTCCATTCAAGCACATTTCTTGTTCTGGGTTGAAATACAATTCCCAATTTAGCAATTTCATAATTTAGTGGTTTCTGCTATATCAGAGCTATTTGAAATCTATCCCTAAAAGGGTATATAATATTCAAGGTGCACATTGGGTCATTCAGAATAACTTCACACACACCCGCTACTGTGTATTTCCAAGTCTAATTCTGGCACTAAACCCATACCTGTCACCCAGCGCCTAAATACTAGTCCTCAAATTTATATCCAGCTAAATCTGTCCCTAGTGCTGTAGCTGGGCGAGTTATTTAGTGTCCGTTCAAGCACATTTCTTGTTCTGGGTTGAAATACAATTCCCAATTTAGCAATTTCATAATTTAGTGGTTTCTGCTATATCAGAGCTATTTGAAATCTATCCCTAAAAGGGTATATAATATTCACGGTGCACATTGGGTCATTCAGAATAACTTCACACACACCCGCTACTGTGTATTTCCAAGTCTAATTCTGGCACTAAACCCATACCTGTCACCCAGCGCCTAAATACTAGTCCTCAAATTTATATCCAGCTAAATCTGTCCCTAGTGCTGTAGCTGGGCGAGTTATTTAGTGTCCGTTCAAGCACATTTCTTGTTCTGGGTTGAAATACAATTCCCAATTTAGCAATTTCATAATTTAGTGGTTTCTGCTATATCAGAGCTATTTGAAATCTATCCCTAAAAGGGTATATAATATTCACGGTGCACATTGGGTCATTCAGAATAACTTCACACACACCCGCTACTGTGTATTTCCAAGTCTAATTCTGGCACTAAACCCATACCTGTCACCCAGCGCCTAAATACTAGGCCTCAAATTTATATCCCGCTAAATCTGTCCTTAGTGCTGTAGCTGGGCGAGTTATTTAGTGTCCGTTCAAGCACATTTCTTGTTCTGGGTTGAAATACAATTCCCAATTTAGCAATTTCATAATTTAGTGGTTTCTGCTATATCAGAGCTATTTGAAATCTATCCCTAAAAGGGTATATAATATTCAAGGTGCACATAGGGTCATTCAGAATAACTTCACACACCCGCTACTGTGCATTTCCAAATCTAATTCTGTCACTAAACCCATACCTGTCACCCAGCGCCTAAATACTAGGCCTCAAATTTATATCCCGCTAAATCTCTCGTTACCGCTGTCCTGTTGTGGCTGGGAAAGTTATTTAGTGTCCGTCAAAGCACATTTTTTGTTCTGGGTTGAAATACAATTCCCAATTTAGCAATTTCATAATTTAGTCGTTTCTGCTATATCAGAGCTATTTGAAATCTATCCCTAAAAGGGTATATAATATTCAAGGTGCACATTGGGTCATTCAGAATAACTTCACACACACCCGCTACTGTGTATTTCCAAGTCTAATTCTGGCACTAAACCCATACCTGTCACCCAGCGCCTAAATACTAGGCCTCAAATTTATATCCCGCTAAATCTGTCCCTAGTGCTGTAGCTGGGCGAGTTATTTAGTGTCCGTTCAAGCACATTTCTTGTTCTGGGTTGAAATACAATTCCCAATTTAGCAATTTCATAATTTAGTGGTTTCTGCTATATCAGAGCTATTTGAAATCTATCCCTAAAAGGGTATATAATATTCAAGGTGCACATTGGGTCATTCAGAATAACTTCACACACACCCGCTACTGTGTATTTCCAAGTCTAATTCTGGCACTAAACCCATACCTGTCACCCAGCGCCTAAATACTAGGCCTCAAATTTATATCCCGCTAAATCTGTCCTTAGTGCTGTAGCTGGGCGAGTTATTTAGTGTCCGTTCAAGCACATTTCTTGTTCTGGGTTGAAATACAATTCCCAATTTAGCAATTTCATAATTTAGTGGTTTCTGCTATATCAGAGCTATTTGAAATCTATCCCTAAAAGGGTATATAATATTCAAGGTGCACATAGGGTCATTCAGAATAACTTCACACACCCGCTACTGTGCATTTCCAAATCTAATTCTGTCACTAAACCCATACCTGTCACCCAGCGCCTAAATACTAGGCCTCAAATTTATATCCCGCTAAATCTCTCGTTACCGCTGTCCTGTTGTGGCTGGGAAAGTTATTTAGTGTCCGTCAAAGCACATTTTTTGTTCTGGGTTGAAATACAATTCCCAATTTAGCAATTTCATAATTTAGTCGTTTCTGCTATATAAGAGCTATTTGAAATCTATCCCTAAAAGGGTAGATCATATTGAAGGTGCACATAGGGTCATTCAGAATAACTTCACACACACGCTTCTGTGCATTTCCAAGTCTAATTCTGTCACTAAATCCATACCGGTCACCCAGCGCCTAAATACTAGGCCTCAAATTTATATCCCGCTGAATTTGAATACAATACATTGGGCCAAATAATATATTTGTTGTTGTGGTGAACCATAACAATGAGAAAAACATCTAGTAAGGGACGCGGACGTGGACATGGTCGTGGTGGTGTTAGTGGACCCTCTGGTGCTGGGAGAGGACGTGGCCGTTCTGCCACATCCACACGTCCTAGTGTACCAACTACCTCAGGTCCCAGTAGCCGCCAGAATTTACAGCGATATATGGTGGGGCCCAATGCCGTTCTAAGGATGGTAAGGCCTGAGCAGGTACAGGCATTAGTCAATTGGGTGGCCGACAGTGGATCCAGCACGTTCACATTATCTCCCACCCAGTCTTCTGCAGAAAGCGCACAGATGGCGCCTGAAAACCAACCCCATCAGTCTGTCACATCACCCCCATGCATACCAGGGAAACTGTCTCAGCCTCAAGTTATGCAGCAGTCTCTTATGCTGTTTGAAGACTCCGCTGGCAGGGTTTCCCAAGGGCATCCACCTAGCCCTTCCCCAGCGGTGAAAGACATAGAATGCACTGACGCACAACCACTTATGTTTCCTGATGATGAGGACATGGGAATACCACCTCAGCATGTCTCTGATGATGACGAAACACAGGTGCCAACTGCTGCGTCTTTCTGCAGTGTGCAGACTGAACAGGAGGTCAGGGATCAAGACTGGGTGGAAGACGATGCAGGGGACGATGAGGTCCTAGACCCCACATGGAATGAAGGTCGTGCCACTGACTTTCACAGTTCGGAGGAAGAGGCAGTGGTGAGACCGAGCCAACAGCGTAGCAAAAGAGGGAGCAGTGGGCAAAAGCAGAACACCCGCCGCCAAGAGACTCCGCCTGCTACTGACCGCCGCCATCTGGGACCGAGCACCCCAAAGGCAGCTTCAAGGAGTTCCCTGGCATGGCACTTCTTCAAACAATGTGCTGACGACAAGACCCGAGTGGTTTGCACGCTGTGCCATCAGAGCCTGAAGCGAGGCATTAACGTTCTGAACCTGAGCACAACCTGCATGACCAGGCACCTGCATGCAAAGCATGAACTGCAGTGGAGTAAACACCTTAAAACCAAGGAAGTCACTCAGGCTCCCCCTGCTACCTCTTCTGCTGCTGCCGCCTCGGCCTATTCTGCTGCTGCCGCCTCGGCCTCTTCCTCCGCCTCTGGAGGAACGTTGGCACCTGCCGCCCAGCAAACAGGGGATGTACCACCAACACCACCACCACCACCTCCGTCACCAAGCGTCTCAACCATGTCACACGCCAGCGTTCAGCTCTCCATCTCACAAACATTTGATAGAAAGCGTAAATTCCCACCTAGCCACCCTCGATCCCTGGCCCTGAATGCCAGCATTTCTAAACTACTGGCCTATGAAATGCTGTCATTTAGGCTGGTGGACACAGACAGCTTCAAACAGCTCATGTCGCTTGCTGTCCCACAGTATGTTGTTCCCAGCCGGCACTACTTCTCCAAGAGAGCCGTGCCTTCCCTGCACAACCAAGTATCCGATAAAATCAAGTGTGCACTGCGCAACGCCATCTGTGGCAAGGTCCACCTAACCACAGATACGTGGACCAGTAAGCACGGCCAGGGACGCTATATCTCCCTAACTGCACACTGGGTAAATGTAGTGGCAGCTGGGCCCCAGGCGGAGAGCTGTTTGGCGCACGTCCTTCCGCCGCCAAGGATCGCAGGGCAACATTCTTTGCCTCCTGTTGCCACCTCCTCCTTCTCGGCTTCCTCCTCCTCTTCTTCCACCTGCTCATCCAGTCAGCCACACACCTTCACCACCAACTTCAGCACAGCCCGGGGTAAACGTCAGCAGGCCATTCTGAAACTCATATGTTTGGGGGACAGGCCCCACACCGCACAGGAGTTGTGGCGGGGTATAGAACAACAGACCGACGAGTGGTTGCTGCCGGTGAGCCTCAAGCCCGGCCTGGTGGTGTGTGATAATGGGCGAAATCTCGTTGCAGCTCTGGGACTAGCCAATTTGACGCACATCCCTTGCTTGGCGCATGTGCTGAATTTGGTGGTGCAGAAGTTCATTCACAACTACCCCGACATGTCAGAGCTGCTGCATAAAGTGCGGGCCGTCTGTTCGCGCTTCCGGCGTTCACATCCTGCTGCTGCTCGCCTGTCTGCGCTACAGCGTAACTTCGGCCTTCCCGCTCACCGCCTCATATGCGACGTGCCCACCAGGTGGAACTCCACCTTGCACATGCTGGACAGACTGTGCGAGCAGCAGCAGGCCATAGTGGAGTTTCAGCTGCAGCACGCACGGGTCAGTCGCACTACAGAACAGCACCACTTCACCACCAATGACTGGGCCTCCATGCGAGACCTGTGTGCCCTGTTGCGCTGTTTCGAGTACTCCACCAACATGGCCAGTGGCGATGACACCGTTATCAGCGTTACAATACCACTTCTATGTCTCCTTGAGAAAACACTTAGGGCGATGATGGAAGAGGAGGTGGCCCAGGAGGAGGAGGAGGAGGAGGAGGAAGAGGGGTCATTTTTAGCACTTTCAGGCCAGTCTCTTCGAAGTGACTCAGAGGGAGGTTTTTGGCAACAGCAGAGGCCAGGTACAAATGTGGCCAGCCAGGGCCCACTACTGGAGGACGAGGAGGACGAGGATGAGGAGGAGGTGGAGGAGGATGAGGATGAAGCATGGTCACAGCGGGGTGGCACCCAACGCAGCTCGGGTCCATCACTGGTGCGTGGCTGGGGGGAAAGGCAGGACGATGACGATACGCCTCCCACAGAGGACAGCTTGTCCTTACCCCTGGGCAGCCTGGCACACATGAGCGACTACATGCTGCAGTGCCTGCGCAACGACAGCAGAGTTGCCCACATTTTAACCTGTGCAGACTACTGGGTTGCCACCCTGCTGGATCCACGCTACAAAGACAATGTGCCCACCTTACTTCCTGCACTGGAGCGTGATAGGAAGATGCGCGAGTACAAGCGCACGTTGGTAGACGCGCTACTGAGAGCATTCCCAAATGTCACAGGGGAACAAGTGGAAGCCCAAGGCCAAGGCAGAGGAGGAGCAAGAGGTCGCCAAGGCAGCTGTGTCACGGCCAGCTCCTCTGAGGGCAGGGTTAGCATGGCAGAGATGTGGAAAACTTTTGTCAACACGCCACAGCTAACTGCACCACCACCTGATACGCAACGTGTTAGCAGGAGGCAACATTTCACTAACATGGTGGAACAGTACGTGTGCACACCCCTCCACGTACTGACTGATGGTTCGGCCCCATTCAACTTCTGGGTCTCTAAATTGTCCACGTGGCCAGAGCTAGCCTTTTATGCCTTGGAGGTGCTGGCCTGCCCGGCAGCCAGCGTTTTGTCTGAACGTGTATTCAGCACGGCAGGGGGCGTCATTACAGACAAACGCAGCCGCCTGTCTACAGCCAATGTGGACAAGCTGACGTTCATAAAAATGAACCAGGCATGGATCCCACAGGACCTGTCCGTCCCTTGTCCAGATTAGACATTAACTACCTCCCCATAACCATATATTATTGGACTCCAGGGCACTTCCTCATTCAATCCTATTTTTATTTTCATTTTACCATTATATTGCGAGGCTACCCAAAGTTGAATGAACCTCTCCTCTGCCTGTGTGCTAGGCCTAAATATATGCCAATGGACTGTTGCAGTGGTGGCTGACGTGAAGCCTCATTCTCTGCTATGACATGCAGACTGATTCTCTGCTGACATGAAGACAGATTCTCTGTTACGGGACCTCCCTCCTCTGCCTGGGTGCTGGGCCTAAATATATGCCAATGGACTGTTGCAGTGGTGGCTGACATGAAGCCTGATTCTCTGCTATGACATGCAGACTAATTCTCTGCTGACATGAAGCCAGATTGTCTGTTACGGGACCTCTCTCCTCTGCCTGGGTGCTGGGCCTAAATTTATGACAATGGACTGTTGCAGTGGTGGCTGACGTGAAGCCTGATTCTCTGCTATGACATGCAGACTGATTCTCTGCTGACATGAAGCCAGATTGTCTGTTACGGGACCTCTCTGCTCTGCCTGTGTGCTAGGCCTAAATATATGCCAATGGACTGTTGCAGTGGTGGCTGACGTGAAGCCTCATTCTCTGCTATGACATGCAGACTGATTCTCTGCTGACATGAAGCCAGATTGTCTGTTACGGGACCTCTCTGCTCTGCCTGTGTGCTAGGCCTAAATATATGCCAATGGACTGTTGCAGTGGTGGCTGACGTGAAGCCTGATTCTCTGCTATGACATGCAGACTGATTCTCTGCTGACATGAAGCCAGATTGTCTGTTACGGGACCTCTCTGCTCTGCCTGTGTGCTAGGCCTAAATATATGCCAATGGACTGTTGCAGTGGTGGGTGACGTGAAGCCTCATTCTCTGCTATGACATGCAGACTGATTCTCTGCTGACATGAAGACAGATTCTCTGTTACGGGACCTCCCTCCTCTGCCTGGGTGCTGGGCCTAAATATATGCCAATGGACTGTTGCAGTGGTGGCTGACATGAAGCCTGATTCTCTGCTATGACATGCAGACTAATTCTCTGCTGACATGAAGCCAGATTGTCTGTTACGGGACCTCTCTCCTCTGCCTGGGTGCTGGGCCTAAATTTATGACAATGGACTGTTGCAGTGGTGGCTGACGTGAAGCCTGATTCTCTGCTATGACATGCAGACTGATTCTCTGCTGACATGAAGCCAGATTGTCTGTTACGGGACCTCTCTGCTCTGCCTGTGTGCTAGGCCTAAATATATGCCAATGGACTGTTGCAGTGGTGGCTGACGTGAAGCCTCATTCTCTGCTATGACATGCAGACTGATTCTCTGCTGACATGAAGCCAGATTGTCTGTTACGGGACCTCTCTGCTCTGCCTGTGTGCTAGGCCTAAATATATGCCAATGGACTGTTGCAGTGGTGGGTGACGTGAAGCCTCATTCTCTGCTATGACATGCAGACTGATTCTCTGCTGACATGAAGCCAGATTCTCTGTTACGGGACCTCTCTCCTCTGCCTGTGTGTGTGCTGGGCCTAAATATATGCCAATGGACTGTTGCAGTGGTGGCTGACGTGAAGCCTGATTCTCTGCTATGACATGCAGACTGATTCTCTGCTGACATGAAGCCAGATTGTCTGTTACGGGACCTCTCTCCTCTGCCTGTGTGTGTGCTGGGCCTAAATATATGCCAATGGACTGTTGCAGTGGTGGCTGACGTGAAGCCTCATTCTCTGCTATGACATGCAGACTAATTCTCTGCTGACATGAAGACAGATTCTCTGTTACGGGACCTCTCTCCTCTGCCTGGGTGCCGGGGCCTAAATATCTGAGAATGGACTGTTCCAGTGGTGGGTGACGGGAAGCCAGATTCTCTGCTATGGAACCTCTCTCCAATTGATTTTGGTTAATTTTTATTTATTTAATTTTTATTTTAATTCATTTCCCTATCCACATTTGTTTGCAGGGGATTTACCTACATGTTGCTGCCTTTTGCAGCCCTCTAGCTCTTTCCTGGGCTGTTTTACAGCCTTTTTAGTGCCGAAAAGTTCGGGTCCCCATTGACTTCAATGGGGTTCGGGTTCGGGACGAAGTTCGGATCGGGTTCGGATCCCGAACCCGAACATTTCCGGGATGTTCGGCCGAACTTCTCGAACCCGAACATCCAGGTGTTCGCTCAACTCTACATATAACCTCTGGATCATGCAAATGTACAATAACCTAGTGTCCTAACTGTATCTAAGGGACACTGTGCATTTAAGTAGTTGCCAAAGACTCACCGATGAATGTTAGAGACCTGAGTGCCCGGGATGGCGTTACCCCGATGGGCGTTTCGGCATGCCTTCGTCCGGGGGTCGAAGGCTGAAGTTATTTTTAAATGTAATAATATATTCTAAAACAATACAAAGTATACTGCGTTACATTGAAATATATCGATTTGGCTTACTCTGGTAAGGATGGTGTACACATTTGCATAAGGAAATAACGTTTCAATATTTTTCTCAGTAAACTATACAGATTATATATATGAGCATTTCTAATATATTCAGTAACTTTTTAAGAATAGTTATTAGACATTCTATTTCTCAGATGATAGGACTATTTCTAATGATCAGGTAAATAAAAAAATAGCAGGCTGAGGGGATCTAAATATGCCAAAAACTTTTATTAGACAATAAAAACAACAAAACTGAGATGGTACAACAGGCCAGCTTCATCAGGCACTTAACAAAAAGGAAGGGAAGAAACAGTTAAAAAGTAACTAAACATTTATTCATCGTATGAAATATAAATATCCCATTGGGGGGGCTGGAGTTACGGCGGCAGCACGGCAAACATGCCGAGAGGCGGCTGGAATAAAAGTACGACATGTCATACTTTTATTCCGGCTGCCTCTCGGCATGTTTGCACAGCATGGATCCAACAGGCTGTTCACCCGCCGGAACAGCCTGCCGGAGTTCCTTGCCGTTAGTGTGAAACTAGCCTCAGTAGCTATAATATGTTTTTAATGACATACAAAAGTATTCAGATCCAGGTGCTGTTTTGAAAACTAGAATATTTTTCATGGGACAACTCCTTTAAGATTTAAAACAAAATATATAAACATCTTTTTTTTTCCCTAGGAATTTATAAATTTAACAAAGAAACCATATGCATCAGAGCTGGAAATAATTGACATCAAAAGCCGAGCAGAAGAAGCCAGAAAGCAGATAAATAACTCCGTAAAAGACCTCACTGATGGTAAATTTCTCTTTCTAGCACTTTTTATATGATAGAAACATTTTTAGTCTACATTAATGAGCTCAATTTCATCTAAAAAATAAGTCTGAATAACATATCTTGAATTTTTACTGATGAATTTGAATAAAATAAGACTAACACACAAGTTTACAGTATATATTGTCTGTTGTAAGATAATTTGTGCAATACATTGTGCTAAGTCGTCTGAGACCAAACTGATATTGAACAGTGTATTATAGCTCTGTGTTAGTGAGGAAATCTGGGAGGACACTTATTTTAACCTCTTCAGGACCCTGCCATTTTTCACCTTAAGGACCAGGTCATTTTTAGCAAATCTGACATGTGTCAGTTTATGTGGTGATAACTTTAAAACGCTTTTACTTATCCAGGCCATTTTGAGATTGTTTTCTCGTCACATACTGTACTTCATGAAAGTGGTAAATTTGAGTTAAAATATTTCATTAGTATTTATAAAAAAATACCAAATTTACAAAAAATTTGGAAATAGCAAATTAGCTAATTTCTATTTCTCTACCTTTATAAAAGATAGTAATACCTCCAAAAAAATAGTTACTACTTTACATTCCCCATATGTCTACTTCATGTTTGGATCATTTTGAATATTGACATTTAATTTTTTGGGCACGTTAGAAGGCTTAGAAGTTTAGAAGCCAATCTAAAAAATTTTAAGAATATTTCCAAAACCCAATTGTTTAAGGACCAGTTCAGTTATGAAGTCACTTTGTGGGGCTTACATATTAGAAACCATCCATAAATCACCCCATTTTAGAAACTACATCCCTGAAACTATTCAAAACTGATTTTGCAAACTTTGTTAACCCTTTAGGTGTTCCACAAGAATTAAAGGAAAATGGAAATGGAATTTTAAAATTTCACATTTTCTTTGCAGATTTTTAATTTTTGTAATTTTTTTTTCTGCAACACATCAAGGGTTAACAGCCAAGTTAACTCAAAATCTAATCTTTCAAGGTGTGTAGTGAGCACTTTGACCTCAAAGGTGTTTCCTAGACTTAGGAAACACTTGGCGGTGAAAATGGAAAATTGCAATTTTTTCCACAAAAAAGTTGCTTTACACCCACATTTTTGACTTTCCCAAAAGGTAACAGGACAAAATGCACATCACATTTTGTTTCCCATTTCCCTCGAATATGGCAACACCCCATATGTGCTAAAAAAACTGATGTATAGGCGCAAAGCAGGGCTCTAGAGTCAAACAGCATAATATAGATTTCGCTGACCTGAATTGGCAGACATTGATTTTAGGTGCCATGTTGCATTTAAAGATCCTGAGGTCTCCAGAAATTAAAACCCCCAAGAAGTGACCCCATTTTGGAAGAGCACCCCCGTACGAACATTTTAAGGGGTGGTAAGGCACTTTTAACCTAACAGGTGTTTCACAGAAATGAATATGTAGTGGTTGGTGAAAAGTGGATCTGTAAGCTATGCGGACTAAATCAGAGATATAAGGCTACTTTCACACTAGCGTTCGGGTTTCCGTTCGTGAGCTCCGTTTGAAGGAGCTCACGAGCGGACCCGAACGCAGCCGTCCAGCCCTGATGCAGTCTGAATGGAGGCGGATCCGCTCAGACTGCATCAGTCTGGCGGCGTTCAGCCTCCGCTCCGCTCGCCTCCGCACGGACAGGCGGACAGCTGAACGCTGCTTGCAGCGTTCGGATGTCCGCCTGGCCGTGCGGAGGCGTGCGGATCCGTGCGGATCCGTCCAGACTTTCAATGTAAGTCAATGGGGACGGATCCGTTTGAAGATGCCACAATGTGGCTCAATCTTCAAGCGGATCCGTCCCCCATTGACTTTACATTGAAAGTCTGGACGGATCCGTACTAGGCTATTTTCACACTTAGCTGTTCTATGCTAAAAATAATGCAGACGGATCCGTTCTGAACGGAGCCTCCGTCTGCATTATTATGAGCGGATCCGTTCAGAACGGATCCGCCCGAACGCTAGTGTGAAAGTAGCCTAAGGTGGTAAAACTGCAGGGTATATCATGAATGAAATTCAATTAATACTCCATGGATGAGTGGTAGATTTTAAAACACTCCTGCATGCACAGGCCAGGTTTTTCAGGGCAGGTTTCGCAGTGGTAAATGGTGTCTTTCCTTATCCCCCTTTTGTAACACACACACTGCATCTTTTTTGGGGTCCTTCCCTTCCTTGCTGTCTGGGGGACTTGACCTGGAAAATGTTGCCCTGGTACAACACAGGCACCATGACTTCCTGAAGTACTGGGACCCTCCCAGGCCTGGGTTTGAAAAATTAGGGCCTTGATAACCACCTCTTGGAACTGAAGGAAAGTTTCTGTGTGGCCTGCAGATTGAAATAGCACTTACGCATTGCACATTGCCATCTGTACAATGTGTACGGCCAGCTTTTTGTACCACACTTTCGTGTTTCGTGTGGCACTGTAGGGATTCAGAAGTTGATCTGAAAGATCCACTGCTCCCTTGTGCCTGTTGTAGTCCAGGATACAAACTGGGTAGTGGTACCTCGTACAGGAGCTGGGGAGCTGGTGTTAGTGTGAATGGTGGTCAGTACAAGGATGTCCCTCTTGTACTAGTACTTAACCACCAGCATGTCCTCATGGAGGAGAGCCCTACTTTCACCCATTCTCAGTGGTTGCCCTACTAGGGATCAAGGGAGGCCTCTCTGATTTTTGCGCACTGTGCTGTAAGATACAGTACCTCTGGCAGATAGGGACATGAATTAGGGGTATGCTGGTATAATAGTTATCCAAATACAGGTGGTAACCCTTATCCAGCAGTGGGTGCAGTAAGTCCCACATGATCTTTCCACTAAGTCCTAGGATGGGGGGCATTCTGTGGGTTCAATCCGGGAATCTTCCCCTTCGTAAATGCAGAACATTTGGGTGTACCCGGAGCTACTCTCACAAAGTTTGTATATCTTTATGCCATACCTTGCCCATTTGCTAGGCAGGTACTGGCGGAATCTAATCCTTCCTTTGAAAAGTAATAGGGACTCATCTACACAGAAATTTTTATCTGTGTTGTACACCTCAGCAAACTTAATGTTAAAGTGGTCAATGACAGGCCTAACCCTCTGGGGCACCTTCTAGAGGGTCCCTCATCAGCTGAGGGGGAAGAGGAGTAGAGGAAAAGTGGCATCCTCTTCTCTTTAACTGGCAGACTCAGTATCGGAGGCAAGATGGCGTATGCCTCTTCAGCTGAGTATACTCGTTGGGACGGACGGGCCATTTTTATTTTATTGGGGTGTGAAATGTGAAAAGTGTGAACCTTTATTTAGTGTGAGGGGTGTGTATGTTGTTTTTTCACAAGTGAAGGGGATTGTAATAAATTTGAAATATAGAGAAAAAAGAGTTAAATAGGAAATTACAGGAAAGATGGTGCGTGCGTGCGTCCGTGCGTGCAAAAATCTACACTAACACTGCCTAACTAAAATTTAATTCTATATACAGTACAGACCAAAAGTTTGGACACACCTTCTCATTCAAAGAGTTTTCTCTATTTTCATGACTTTGAAAATTGTAGATTCACACTGAAAGCATCAAAACTATGAATTAACACATGTGGAATTATATACATAACAAAAAAGTGTGAAACAACTGAAAATATGTCATATTCTAGGTTCTTCAAAGTAGCCACCTTTTGCTTTGATTACTGCTTTGCACACTCTTGGCATTCTCTTGATGAGCTTCAAGAGGTAGTCACCTGAAATGGTTTTCACTTCACAGGTGTGCCCTGTCAGGTTAAATAAGTTGGATTTCTTGCCTTATAAATGGGGTTGGGACCATCAGGTTGTGTTGTGGAGAAGTCAGGTGGATACACAGCTGATAGTCCTACTGAATAGACTGTTAGAATTTGTATTATGGCAAGAAAAAAGCAGCTAAGTAAAGAAAAACGAGTGGCCATCATTACTTAAAAAAATGAATGTCAGTCAGTCCGAAAAATTGGGAAAACTTTGAAAGTGTCCCCAAGTGCAGTCACAAAAACCATCAAGCGCTACAAAGAAACTGGCTCACATGCGGACCTCCCCAGGAAAGGAAGACCAAGAGTCACCTCTGCTGCGGAGGATAAGTTCATCCGAGTCACCAGCCTCAGAAATCGCAGATTAACAGCAGCTCAGATTAGAGACCAGGTCAATGCCACACAGAGTTCTAGCAGCAGACAGTGACACATCTCTGCAACAACTGTTAAGAGGAGACTGTGTGAATCAGGCCTTCATGGTAGAATATCTGCTAGGAAACCACTGCTAAGGACAGGCAACAAGCAGAAGAGACTTGTTTGGGCTAAAGAACACAAGGAATGGACATTAGACCAGTGGAAATCTGTGCTTTGGTCTGATGAGTCCAAATTTGAGATCTTTGTTTGCAACCACTGTGTCTTTGTGCAACGCAGAAAAGGTGAACGGATGGACTCTACATGCCTGGTTCCCACCGTGAAGCATGGAGGAGGAGGTGTGATGGTGTGGGGGTGCTTTGCTGGTGACACTTGAAGGCATACTGAACCAGCATGGCTACCACAGCATCTTGCAGCGGCATGCTATTCCATCCGGTTTGCGTTTAGTTGGACCCTCATTTATTTTTCAACAGGACAACCTCCAGGCTGTGTAAGGGCTATTTGACCATGAAGGAGAGTGATGGGGTGCTGCGCCAATGACCTGGCCTCCACAGTCACCGGACCTGAACCCAATCGAGATGGTTTGGGGTGAGCTGGACCGCAGAATGAAGGCAAAAGAGCCAACAAGTGCTAAGCATCTCTCAGAACTCCTTCAAGACTGTTAGAAGACCATCTCAGGTGACTACCTCTTGAAGCTCATCAAGAGAATACCAAGAGTGTGCAAAGCAGTAATTAAAGCAAAAGGTGGCTACTTTGAAGAACCTAGAATATGACATATTTTCAGTTGTTTCACACTTTTTTGTTATGTATATAATTCCACGTGTTAATTCATAGTTTTGATGCCTTCAGTGTGAATCTACAATTTCCATAGTCATGAAAATAAAGAAAACTCTTTAAATGAGAAGGTGTGTCCAAACTTTTGGTCTGTACTGTATATACAGTACTAGCAGAAGGACCTGGCTTCGCACGGGTATATTCCATCTATTTCATTTTATGTTTCCGTGTGTCATGGAACCATGAACCAGACGTACAACAAGAGATAAGTGGAAAATAAGAAGGTTTTATTGAAGAGCAAGCCGTAAGCAAAGTCCGAACGGATGGCTAAACCGAAGCAGGGTCTTGCGGAGACAGAGGTCAGGAACCAGAAGGGTAGTCAGACGAAGCCAGGAACAGGAACCAACGGGGTAGTCAGACGAAGCCGGAATCAGGAACCAACGGGGTAGTCAGACGAAGCCGGAATCAGGAACCAACGGGGTAGTCAGACGAGGCCAGGATCAGGAACCAGAAGCAGCAGCAGTCTTGGAAGCATGTGAACACAGGAGGACCAAGCAAGGAACTGAAGCCACAGACCTCCTATATATATGAGCTGGGCATCCAGCTCCTCCCAGTGGGAAGGAGGAGCCGCAGGGTGGGAGGCTACAAGAAAACCCAGAAACCAAGATGGCCGCCAGCACATGTCAAACGAAGGGAACAGCAAGGAGGTAAGACCATGACAGTACCTCCCCCTCAAGGGCCCCTCCTCCGCGGAGTAAGGAACGGTTTCTGAGGGAAGCGTGCGTGGAAGGCTCGGAGCAAAGCAGGAGCATGGACATCTGCGGAGGGAACCCAGGAACGCTCCTCTGGACCATAACCACGCCAATGGACCAAAAACTGCACCCGGCCGCGGACCAGGCGTGAGTCCAGGATATTGCTCACCTCATACTCCTCACGATTGCCCACTTGGACCGGACGAGGCCGAGGAATCGAGGAAGTGAAACGATTACACACCAGTGGCTTCAACAGGGAGACATGAAACACGTTGGAGATCCGCATGCCAGGAGGAAGCGCAAGGGCATAGGCTACCGGGTTTACCCTGCGAAGCACTCGGAAGGGACCAACAAAGCGAGGCGCCAGCTTGGGAGTGGGCACTCGAAGGTTGAGGTTGCGGGTGGACAACCATACGCGGTCTCCGACCTGGTAGGAAGGAGCGGGCGCTCGTCTGCGATCAGCCTGGAGTTTCTGGCGCTGCGCAGAGACCTCAAGGGACCTCTGGATCTGTACCCAAGAAGCACGTAGGACGGAAAGGTGATCCTCCACAGCCGGAATATCCTGGGGAGAGAATACCTCCGGTAACACGGCAGGTTGGAACCCATAATTGGCCATGAAGGGAGACGTCCCAGAGGAAGAGTTCACCGCCGTGTTCCTGGCAAACTCAGCCCAAGGCAGGAGGTCAACCCAATTGTCTTGGTGATCGGAGACATAGCAACGAAGGAATTGCTCCAAGGCCTGATTGGATCGTTCTGCGGCCCCATTGGACTGAGGGTGGTAGGCCGAGGAGAAAGAGAGATGAATCCCCAACTGGGAGCAAAAGGCGCGCCAGAACCTGGACACAAACTGACTCCCCCGATCCGACACAATCTCCTTGGGCAAACCGTGCAACCGGAAGACCTCCCTGGCAAAAATCGAGGCCAACTCTTGTGCAGAGGGTAACTTCTTGAGAGGAACACAGTGGCACATTTTGGAAAACCGATCCACAATCATGAGAATGACCGTATGGCCTCGGGATGCAGGGAGGTCCACAATGAAATCCATCCCCAGGTGTGACCATGGACGCTCCCCGGTGGCTATGGGTTGCAAAAGGCCCAACGGAAGGTGCCGAGGGGACTTACTCTGGGCACAAACGGAGCATGCCGCTACATATGCGGCGATGTCGCAACGTAGAGAAGGCCACCAGAACAGACGTGAAACCGCCCAGGACAGCTGATTCTTTCCAGGGTGCCCCGCGGCCTTGGAGTTATGGTAGGTTCGCAACAACCGAGTGCGCAACTCCTCAGGCACAAAACATCTGCCGTTGGGTCTCCCAGAGGGAGCACCAGATTGAGCCGCCAAAATCTGCTCACCCAGAGGAGAAGTCAGGCTGGTGCGAATAGCGGCCAGGATCTGATTCGGGGGTATGACCGTAGTCGGAATCGACTCCTCCCCGGACAGCTCGGAGTACTGCCGTGATAAGGCATCCGCTCTGATGTTCTTGGAGCCGGGTAGGTAGGAGACCACGTAATTAAAACGTGACAAGAACAGAGCCCATCTGGCCTGACGTGGTGTCAATCTCTTGGCCTCAGAGAGGTAGGTCAGATTCTTGTGGTCCGTCAGGATGAGAACCGGAACCACCGAGCCCTCGAGCAAGTGCCTCCATTCTTTAAGGGCCTGCACGATGGCCAATAACTCCCTGTCACCAATCTGATAGTTGCACTCCGCGGAAGACAGTTTCCGGGAGTAAAACCCACAAGGAAGCAGAGGACCTTCTGGTGTTCTACGCTGAGACAGGAGGGCGCCTACTCCCGTCTCAGACGCGTCCACCTCGAGGACAAAAGGCAACCCAGGGTTGGGATGCGACAGAATCGGAGCCGACACAAAGGCGGACTTTAGAGCCTCAAAAGCTCGGATGGCCTCGAGCGGCCAGACCTGAGGATTACTGCCCTTCCTGGTCAGATCCGTGAGAGGCTTGGCTAGCATGGAAAAGTCCCTGATGAACTTCCGATAATAATTGGCGAAGCCCAAAAAGCGCTGCAGGGCACGAAGCCCACTGGGCTGGGGCCACTGTAAGACAGCCGAAACCTTCTCAGGATCCATGGAGAACCCCTCAGCGGAAATGATGTAACCTAAGAAGGTTACCTGGGATCGGTGAAATTCGCATTTCTCAAGCTTACCGAACAGCTTGTTCTCTCGTAAGCGTTGCAACACTCGTCTGACATCCAGAATGTGGGCCTCCATGGATGCAGAATATACCAAGATGTCATCCAAATAGACCACCACACACTGCTGCAACAGGTCACGGAAAACATCGTTGATGAATTCCTGGAAGACTGCGGGCGCATTGCACAACCCAAAGGGCATAACCAAGGATTCATAATGACCGGTCCTGGTGTTAAACGCGGTCTTCCACTCATCGCCCGCCTTGATCCTTACCAGGTTATATGCCGCCCTCAGGTCGAGTTTGGTAAAGACCGTGGCCCCTTTGAGGCGATCGAACAGCTCGGAAATCAAGGGTATCGGGTAAGCGTTCTTGATCGTGATGCGATTGAGACCCCTGTAATCGATGCAAGGCCTCAACTCGCCGCCCTTCTTTTTCACAAAGAAAAATCCAGCCCCTGCCGGGGACGAGGATTTGCGAATGTGTCCGCGTGAAAGCGCCTCCCTCACGTACTCCTCCATGGCCTCATTCTCCGCTACCGACAGTGGATAGACTTTGCCACGAGGAGGAACGGCACCGGATTGTAACTCTATGGCACAATCGTATGGGCGGTGCGGAGGTAGGGCAACCGCGCGCACCTTATCGAATACATCCCGGTACTCTTCGTATTCAGGAGGCAACAGAGAGTCCGAGGAAGTACACAGCAACTTGACAGGCCCATGGATGCAACTAGCCCCACACTGCGGTGACCACGAGAGGATCTCGACCGATCTCCAATCGAAAGTCGGATTATGCTTCTGGAGCCAGGGGTACCCCAAGACCACCGAGTAGTGTGGAGACGAAATAACCTGGAGACAGACCGACTCTCTGTGAACGGCACCAATGGCTATCCCCACTGGAAGGGTCTCATGAGTCACGTGTGGCGGCAGAAGGGGTCTGCCGTCTATCGCCTCAAGAGCCAGTGGGGAACCTCGAGGCTGCAGAGGAATGGAATTGGCGGCAACGAACACTCTATCAATGAACAAACCACCAGCACCAGAGTCCACCAACGCCTGGGTCGTCACCGAGCCCCCGACCCAGGAGAGGACAACCGTGATCAGTGGTTTGTCAACACGGGAAACCGGGGACGAGGAGACTCCACCCAAGATCTGCCCCCGACAGGACCTCAGGTGCGAGCGTTCTCCCGGACGGTTCGGACATGCCAACCGAAAATGCCCACCGAGACCACAGTACATGCATCGGCCCTCGCGTCTCCGGAGTACCCTCTCCCCCTCAGACAGGCGAGCAAACCCCCGCTGCATGGGTTCACCCCCAGACAAGTCATCCCCAGGAGGCGTGGGAGGAGAGGGAGGCACGGGTGGGACAGCAAACGTAGGCGCCAATCTGTTAGGAGACCTCCGCAGGCTCTCCTTAAAGGAAGGTCTCTCCCTGAGTCTGGTGTCAATCAAAATCAGGAAAGAAATAAGAGACTCGAGCTCCACTGGTAGGTCCTTAGCTGCAACCTCATCCTTCAAGGCATCCGAGAGGCCATGAGAGAAAGCAGCGACCAGAGCCTCATTATTCCAGCCCACCTCTGCTGCCAGGGTACGAAACTCAATGGCGTATTCAGCTACGGATCGTGAACCCTGTCTGATGGACATAAGGAGCTTCGCAGCAGAGGCAGCACGAGCCGGCACATCGAATACCTTCCGAAGAGAAGCAACAAAACCGGAAAACTCGGCAACCACCGGATTGTTGTTCTCCCATAAAGGGCTGGCCCAGGCCAAGGCCTTGTCCGAGAGCAGCGAGATCAAGAAGCCCACCCTTGATCTCTCAGTAGGAAAGGCATGTGGCAGCAACTCGAAGTAAATGCCCACCTGGTTAAGGAAACCTCGGCACTGAGTTGGCTCTCCCCCAAAGCGCTGTGGAAGGGGGGCAGAACCGGTCATACCCTGAAACACCACAGGCGCAGCAACAGGTGTCAGGGTAGACTCTGGCGCAACAACCGGAGCGGCAGTAGGAGCGGGCCCAGGAGCGACAACCGACCCATCGGCAACGGAAGCTAAATGAGCCATGCGTTCAAGCAGGGTTTGCAACGCCACAGCGAACCGACCCAACAGGTGATCCTGCTGATCAAGTCTGGCAACCAGCGTAGGTAGCGAGGGTGGCCCTGTACCGTCAGAATTCATGGCTTGGTCCTAATGTCATGGAACCATGAACCAGACGTACAACAAGAGATAAGTGGAAAATAAGAAGGTTTTATTGAAGAGCAAGCCGTAAGCAAAGTCCGAACGGATGGCTAAACCGAAGCAGGGTCTTGCGGAGACAGAGGTCAGGAACCAGAAGGGTAGTCAGACGAAGCCAGGAACAGGAACCAACGGGGTAGTCAGACGAAGCCGGAATCAGGAACCAACGGGGTAGTCAGACGAAGCCGGAATCAGGAACCAACGGGGTAGTCAGACGAGGCCAGGATCAGGAACCAGAAGCAGCAGCAGTCTTGGAAGCATGTGAACACAGGAGGACCAAGCAAGGAACTGAAGCCACAGACCTCCTATATATATGAGCTGGGCATCCAGCTCCTCCCAGTGGGAAGGAGGAGCCGCAGGGTGGGAGGCTACAAGAAAACCCAGAAACCAAGATGGCCGCCAGCACATGTCAAACGAAGGGAACAGCAAGGAGGTAAGACCATGACACCGTGTGTCGTAAAAAGATATGAACAGTTTGCACCATAACAGTGACCTCTACAGTACCCGCCCCTTTATCAATGACCTCCACAGTGTCCGCCTCTTTAACAGTGACCTCCACAGTGCCTGCCCCTTTAACATTGACTACTCCTTTAACAGTGACCTTCACAGTGCCCGCCCCTTTAACAGTGAACTCCACAGCTGCCGTCCATTTATTAGGGGCCCCTTCCCCCTATGCATGTAGCATATGACTGAATATTTAAGACCTGCGAACTGCTAAAACCTGTGATCAGTTGTTATGGCAACCTGGAGTAGGACCTGCAAGTAAATGGCAGTTCAGATTTAAGTGAAAGGCTTGCTTGCTTCTATTGGCTAATGCGGGTCATTTTTGGGGAATATTTCAGGAACGGTAAGTCCTAGAGACCTGATGTACCTGTGTGCCAAATTTGGTGAAGATTGGTCCAGTTGTTTGGTCGCACATAAAGAACATCTAGACAGACAGACAGAAACAAATTTTTATATATATAAGAGAAATGTATATGGCGATTTATATATATATATATATATATATATATATATATATCTATATCTCTTTATATATATATCTATATATATCTATATCTCTCTCTCTCTCTCTCTCTCTCTCTCTCTATATATATATATATATATATATATATACACACAGTATATATAGATAGATATAACTAACTACATGAAAAAAAAAATCTGCACAGGTAAACTGAGCAGACCGATCAGAAAAATTTATGTTTCTGATTAATGCTCAGCAGGTGCAGCATGCATGCACACAGATATTATATGCATGCAAAAATCTACACTAACACCACCTAACCAAAATTGATTTATATATATATATATATATATATATTATATTTATATATATATATATATAACTAACTACACAAATAAATTATAATCTGCGCAGTAAACTGAGCAGACCGATCAGAAAAATAGATGTTTCTGATCAGCGCTCAGCAGCACGCACGCACGCACGCACGCACGCAGCTATTATGTACTGTATATTAAAAAAATCTAGACTAACACTACCCAAAATTTATTGCAATGTAACACTAAATGTATTTTTTACACCAAAAAAAAAAAGAAAACTGAGCACAAAAGCGACCAGTAAAAAAAATGGTACTTATTGGTGCTCAGGGCTGCAGATCGCACGCAAGCTTACGTTTAATGCGTCCATGCAGACTCTGCAGTATACAAATTTACTGCAGATACAAAAAAATTAACACTATCTAAAAATCTACTTTAATATATAAGATTCTAACTATTACTTAAAAAAAAAAAAAGCTCAGATTAAAAAAAATATATATATATGCACCAAAAAAAGGAGCCCAGGTGCTGAACAGTGGTACAGGAATGGAGGGTGGTTTAGGGATTCTTTAACAGCTGCAAAAAAAAAAAAAAAAATCAGTGCAGCAATTCCAGGTTTTCTTCTTTTCTTCTTTCAGCAGGAAAAGCTCAAATCGCAGTGGTGGTGCACCACAAGTCCCACGAAGCCAACAAGCAGCACAGAGAAGCACAGCACCTCTCTGTATGCAGTCACCAGATAGAATGGCTGCATGCATGGAGGTTCAGCGCTTTCCTGTGCAGCTATAGCGCTGCCATTGGCTGGAGCATTGTTCCAGCCAATCGCAGCGCTGGCAGGGGAAACTAAACACTAAAGTCCCCTGTCTGAACTTGGAGGAGACTGGTGCTGACTAGTTCACCTCCCTATGACCCCCCCACCCCCAACCCGCCCCGCAGCTTTCTTCTGCTTCCGGCGCTGTGTTGTACTGGTCTTCCTTGACCAGTCAATCACAGCGCTTGGAGCTGCAGTGGTCGGAAAGACACCATGCTGCCCTTACTCAACATGGATGCCTGCCGGTAAGAGCAGCCATAGTGCCCCGATTCCCCGGCGATCCTGACCCAGCACACAGCGGACTTTGTGCCGTACATGTACAGGGCTGGTCCTTAAGTCACGTCCAGCTGCACCGTACATGTACGGCGCAGGTCCTTACGGGGTTAAGTGGAATGTGTCAACAAAAAATGAAGTGTATTTAATTTTTTGCTTTATCGTGTAGATCCAGATGCGGTACGCAAAATTGTCTCATTATAGTTGGAAAGCTGGTGATTTGATGACATTTGTATTACTACTGGGTGTCTAGATAAGGGTAAATAGCAAAGATATACTTTATATATGCAGATAAGGCTATGTTTACACTTGCGGTCTTGTCTCTATTGATAACAGAAGCCGTGACAATCTACCAAATCCGTTGCATGGTGGATGCCACCGGCATCTGGCATACCAAATTGACTTAATGTGGGGTCCAACAGGGTCCCATCATGATGTCCATCATTTTCACATAAAGCATTTTTAATACTGTCAAACCTAATACCAGTATAAACAGAACCCAAAGCTCTGAATTAACACAATCCTTGGTCTCTGGAGAAGGGTTATATTTCATCTCTTCTTGGGGACTAGTAGTCTATGGATAGTGATGGACTAACATCGCCCGGGACGATTCGCGAATGCGATCGCGATCAAATGTCATATTTGCAGCCACCAAATACTTACCAGAAGTGCAAAAATCATCCCACAACATGGACAGTGACATACCAGAGGGTGATCAATGGCAAAAATTCCCACAGAAAATATGTATTTTAATCAGGGGCCATTTTTATGCATCTTAAAGGGAAAATGTCAAAAATGTGCCCTGCTGGAGCCTAGAAAAAATTTATTTTAGACCACGTGAGTACAGGCCCCAAACATTAGGCATTCAACGGACAGAAAACATCAAGTGATTATGTAGCAGGAGGTATATTAGATGGTCATTGGATATCAATTTTACAGCAGGCCAGTGGAGTACAGGCCCCAAACATTACGCATTCACCAGACAGAAAACATCAAGTAATTATGTGGCTGGAGGTATATTAGACGGTCAATGGATATCAATTTTACTGCAGGCCAGTGGACTATAGGCCCCAAAAATTATTAATTCACTATACAGAAAAGAACAATTGATGATGTGGCTGGAGGTACATTAGGCGGTCACCGTATAACAATTTTACTGTTGGCCAGTTGGATTACAGACCCCAAAAATAAGGCATTCACTGTACAGAAAAGATCAAGTGATTATATGGCTGGAGGTATATTAGACGGTCAATGGATATCAATTTTACTGCAGGCCAGTGGACTATAGGCCCCAAAAATTATTAATTCACTATACAGAAAAGAACAATTGATGATGTGGCTGGAGGTACATTAGGCGGTCACCGTATAACAATTTTACTGTTGGCCAGTTGGATTACAGACCCCAAAAATAAGGCATTCACTGTACAGAAAAGATCAAGTGATTATATGGCTGGAGGTATATTAGACGGTCAATGGATATCAATTTTACTTCAGGCCAGTGGACTACAGGGCCCCAAAAATTATTCATTCATTGGACAGAAAAGATCAAGTGATTATGTGGCTGGAGGTATATTAGACGGTCATTGGATATCAATTTTACTGCAGGCCAGTGGAGTACAGGCCCAAACATTATGCATTCACCGTACAGAAAACATCAAGTGATTATGTGGCTGAAGGTATATTAGACAGTCAATGGATATCAATTTTACTGCAGGCCAGTGGACTATAGGCCCCAAAAATTATTAATTCACCGTACAGAAAAGAACAATTGATAATGTGGCTGGAGGTACAGTACATTAGGCAGTCACCATATAACAATTTAACTGTTGACTAGTTAGATTACAGGCCCCAAAAATTATGCAATTCATCGTACAGAAAATATCAAGTGATTTTGTGGCTTGAGGTATATTAGACGGTCATTGGATATCACTTTTAATGCAGGCCAGTACAATGACATGTCAAATACATATGTTTAAAACAACTATAAATTTAAAATTGGATTTAAAAACATGGCTAAAGAAATCCCCCCTCTTGAAAAAAAACCTAATGATAACAGGTTAAATTTCATAACACATGGTCGTCATAGGTGTTGAATTCCTCCGATACCAACAATTATATTGTTGGGGCCCCGGAGGTAAATTAGACAGTTAATGGATATCAATTTTACTGCAGGCCAGTGGACTAAAGGCCCCAAAAATTATTCAAATTATTCATAATCAAGAACAAGTGATTATGTGGCTGGAGGTATATTAGACGGTCATTGGATATCAATTTTACTGCAGGCCAGTACAAATACATGTCAAATACATATGATTAATAAACTAACAAAATTAAATTGGATTAAAAACATAGCTAACAAAATCCCCTCTCTTGAATAAACCCAAAATGATAAGAGGTGAAATTCGATAACACATGGTCATCATAGGTGTTAAATTCCTCAGAGGCCCCAAAAATTATTCATTCAATGGACAGAAAAGATCAAATGATTATGTGGCTGGAGGAATATAAGACTGTCATTGGATATCAATTTTACTGCAGGCCAGTGGACTACAGGCCCCAAAAATTATTAATTCACAGTACAGCAAAGAACAAGTGATTATGTGGCTGGAGGTATATTAGATGGTCATTGTATAGCAATTTTACTTCCGGCCAGTGGAGTACAGGCCCCAAAAATTATTCATTCAACGTACAGAAAAGAACAAGTGATTATGTGGCTGGAGGTATGTTAGACGGTCGATGGATATCAATTTTACTGCAGGCCAGTGGACTACAGGCCCCAAAAATTATTCATTTACCGGACAGAAAAGATCAAGTGATTATGTGGCTGGAGTTATATTAGATGGTCATTGGATATCAATTTTACTGCAGGCCAGTGGAGTACAGGCCCCAAAGATTAGGCATTTACCGAACAGAAAACATCAAGTGATTATGTGGCTGGAGGTATATTAGACGGTCATTGGATATCAATTTTACTGCAGGCCAGTACAAATAAATGTCAAATACATATGTTTAAAACAACTAAAAATTTTAAATTGGATTAAAAACATGACTAACGAAATCCCCCCTCTTGAATAAACCCAAAATGATAAGAGGTGAAATTTGATAACACATGGTCGTCATAGGTGTTGAATTCCTCCGAGGCCCCAAAAATTATTCATTCACCGGACAGAAAAGATCAAATGATTATGTGGCTGGAGGAATATAAGACGGTCATTAAATATCAATTTTACTGCAGGCCAGTGGACTACAGGCCCCAAAAATTATTAATTCACAGTACAGAAAAGAACAAGTGATTATGTGGCTGGAGGTATATTAGATGGTCATTGTATAGCAATTTTACTTCAGGCCAGTGGAGTACAGGCCCCAAAAATTATTCATTCAACGTACAGAAAAGAACAAGTGATTATGTGGCTGGAGGTATATTAGACGGTCATTGGATATCAATTTTATTGCAGGCCAGTACAAATACATGTCAAAAACATATGATTAAAACAACTAAAAAATTTAAATTGGATTAAAAACATGACTAACGAAATCCCCCCTCTTGAATAAACCCCAAATGATAACAGGTGAAATTATATAACACATGGTCGTCATAGGTGTTGAATTCCTCTGAGGCCCCAACAATAAGGCATTCACCGTACAGAAAAGATCAAGTGATTATGTGGCTGGAGTTATATTAGATGGTCATTGTATATCAATTTTACTGCAGGCCAGTGGAAGTGCAGGCCCCAAAGATTAGGCATTTACCGGACAGAAAACATCAAGTGATTATGTGGCTGGAGGTATATTAGACGGTCATTGGATATTAATTTTGCTGCAGGCCAGTGGACTAAAGGCCCCAATAATTATTCATTCACCGGACAGAAAACATTAAGTGATTATGTGGCTGGAAGTATATAAGAAGGTCATTGTATAGCAATTTTACTTCAGGTGTCACGGCCATGGCTATGACCGTGACTCTCAACCGCATGCGATTGTCAGCGGTTTGGTTTTGTTGTCAATCACAGGTGAGGGCAGTGGTATTTGCCTCACCTGTGGTTGCCGCTGACAACATATGTATGTGGCAGCTTTCCTGCTGTGCATGTGGTTGCACCTAGCAACCTCTATGTTAGGTGTCTGTGTGTATGTGTGCACTTGTGTTTATGTATTTTGTGCACTTCCCCTTTAAGTTGGTGTTTTCCCTTCTGTGGTGCTGGAAGGGTTAACTCCCTTCCCAGTGTGTGAGTGATGTCACTGGGTGTGTCTGACTGTGGGTGTGGCTTCTTGGCCTATAAAGCCTGAGTGTTTTGCATGGTTCAGTAGGTTGCTTCAGCCCTGCTAGCTGGAGCAGCCTCCTGTGTATTTGACCTGCCTGTGAGAGCCACCCCTGTGGTCATAAAAAAAGTGTTTAGTTGTTATGCCTATGTCTTTATGTGTGTGGTGTAGCATGTTGTTCTGTTGGTACCTTCTTATGTTTCTGTGCAGCATACGGTTCTGGATCCCTGTCTGTTTAGGGATCCAGTCAGCAAGGCTGTGGCAGGTTGGTGAACTTCTTGTTCGCCTGCCATTTCCATATTGCTGTTTGTGTTCCCCTTTTCCCAACAGCTTGGCCATTGAGACTCCTGCTCCTCCGTGCCAAGGAGGAGTAGGTCGTCTTACCCAGCTCCTAGCTCAGGGATCTGCGGAGGGTAAGACAGGGCTCCGAGGTTCCTGCGCATGGGTCCTCCTACCATCAAGGTCGGCCCATGCAGGTTAGGAGTTAGGGTCAGGGTAGGGATGCGTGAGGAGGTGACCTGCTCCCTATCCTGTTCTCATGGCTGAGTAGTCACAACACCACCTGGCATCTCACGGCTGAGGGTTTCCCCCATCCTCAGCCGTGACAGTATGACCACAAAGGCTTCTCACGTGGCGTTCCCTCGAAAGAGGGTAAAGCATGCACCGCCGTCTGAGGATGGGGTGCATGCGTGCTCTTCGGAGGGAGAGCGTTCTGGGGGTTTCGCCTCTGACAGCGCGGTGAGTGGCGATTCCTCGCCTTGCCTTCACCGTTGCCTCGTTTGGCGTCCCCCTGATTTCTTGCACGTGGTGTTGTTTGGTGTGCGGTGTGCACACCTTCGGAAGAGGGTGCAGCATGCAGTGCCATCCCCTTGTGGCCTGCATGCGCGTTCTCCGGAGGGAGAACGTCCCGGGGGGATCACCGTTAACGGCACGGTTGGTGGCTTATTCCCCGCCACCGTACCCTCCGTGTCCGTGTTAGTGGTCCCTCGTCCCTCTCCATGTTCCCATCTCTGGTCGTTTGCTGGCAGCACTCCGTAAGTGGTCCGGCTGCGTGCTGGTTAGGAGTGTCTGCTGGTAGCGACTGGAGTGGGGACGTTAGTGGAGAGTCCCCTCGTCCACTCTCTGTGGTTCCATCCCTGTGTCGCTGGTGCGGGCTGCAGGCCTCGTCGGACTGGCTAGTGTGAGCTGGGAGAGGATGCAGCTGACAGTGACCTCCTGGGAACCATGTCCTGAGGGTGGACGTCTCCTTCTCCCATCCCCTGTGTGAGTTCCTCACCAGTTTCGTTTTTTTTTTCGGTGGGGGGGCTTTGAGGGGTGGGAGTGTCACGGCCATGGCTATGACCGTGACTCTCAACCGCATGCGATTGTCAGCGGTTTGGTTTTGTTGTCAATCACAGGTGAGGGCAGTGGTATTTGCCTCACCTGTGGTTGCCGCTGACAACGTATGTATGTGGCAGCTTTCCTGCTGTGCATGTGGTTGCACCTAGCAACCTCTATGTTAGGTGTCTGTGTGTATGTGTGCACTTGTGTTTTTGTATTGTGTGCACTTCCCCTTTAAGTTGGTGTTTTCCCTTCTGTGGTGCTGGAAGGGTTAACTCCCTTCCCAGTGTGTGAGTGATGTCACTGGGTGTGTCTGACTGTGGGTGTGGCTTCTTGGCCTATAAAGCCTGAGTGTTTTGCATGGTTCAGTAGGTTGCTTCAGCCCTGCTAGCTGGAGCAGCCTCCTGTGTATTTGACCTGCCTGTGAGAGCCACCCCTGTGGTCATAAAAATTATTGTTCTTGTTGATGTCTTTATGTTGGTGAGGTTGTATGTTCTTCTGTTGGGAGCTTTCTATGTTTTGGTGCAGCTAATGGTTCTGGATTCCTGTCTCTTGAGGGATCCAGTCAGCAAGGCTGTGGCAGGTTGGTAGAACTACTTAGTTCGCCTGCCATTTCCATTAGTCTGTTAGTGTTCCCCTTTTCCCAACAGCTTGGCCATTGAGACTCCTGCTCCTCCGTGCCAAGGAGGAGTAGGGCGTCTTACCCAGCTCCTAGCGCAGGGATCTGCGGAGGGTAAGATAGGGCTCCGAGGTTCCTGCGCATGGGTCCTCCTACCTTAAAGGTCGGCCCATGCTGGTTAGGAGTTAGGGTCAGGTTAGGGATGCGTTGAGGAGGTGACCTGCTCCCTATCCTGTGCTCATGGCCGAGTAGCCACTACAACACCTGGCATCTCACGGCTGAGGGTTTCCCCCATCCTCAGCCGTGACATCAGGCCAGTGGAGTACAGGCCCCAAAAATTATTCATTCACAGTACAGAAAAGAACAAGTGATTATGTGGCTGGAGGTAAATTAGACGGTCATTGAATATCAATTTTACTGCAGGGCATTGGAGTACAGGCCCCAAACATTACACACAACAATTTTTCATTACACCTCAGGTCAGACCACCAATCAGACCCCCAATGTTAATCAGACCTCAGCTTACAGCCCCAATGTTAATAAGACCCCAATAAGACCTCAGATCACACCTCAGCTCAGACCCCAATATGAATGACCCCCAATCAGACTTTAGATTAGAGCCCCATGCCTCATAGCAGCCCCCCAGCAGCCTTAAAGCAACCCCCAGTAGCCTTATAGCAGACCCCAGCAGCCTTAAAGCAACCCCCAGTAGCCTCATAGCAGCCCTCAGTAGCCTCATAGCAGCCCCCAGTAGCCTCATAGCAGCCCCCAGTAGCCTCATAGCAGCCCCCAGTAGCCTCATAGCAGTGCCCAATAGCCTCATAGCAGCCCTCAGTGCCTCTCACCAGCCTCCAGTGCCTCTCCATCAGCTCCCAGTGCCTCTCCATCAGCCCCCAGTGCGCTCTCCCCAGTATTAAAATCATTGGTGGGCAGTGCGCCCTCCCACTCTCCCAGGTATTTAAAATATTGGTGGGCAGTGCACCCCCCCTCCCCGGTATTAAAATCAATGGTGGGCAGTGCGCCCTCCCCCCAGTATTAAAATCATTGGTGGGCAGTGCGCCCTCCCCAGTATTAAAATCAATGGTGGGCAGTGCACCCTCCCCCCGCCCTTCCCTGTATTAAAATCATTGTTGGGCAGTGCATCCTCCCCCAGTATTAAAATCACTTGTGGGCAGTGCGCTCTCCCCAGTATTAAAATCATTGGTGGGCAGTGCGCCCTCCCACCCTCCCAGGTATTTAAAATATTGGTGGGCAGTGCACCCCCCCTCCCCGGTATTAAAATCAATGGTGGGCAGTGCGCCCTCCCCCCAGTATTAAAATCATTGGTGGGCAGTGCGCCCTCCCCAGTATTAAAATCAATTGTGGGCAGTGCACCCTCCCCCCGCCCTTTCCTGTATTAAAATCATTGTTGGGCAGTGCATCCTCCCCCCAGTATTAAAATCATTTGTGGGCAGTGCGCTCCCCCCCCATCATTGGTGGCAGCGGCAGTTCCGATCGGAGTCCCACCAGTGTAATGCTGGGGCTCTGATCAGTTACCATGGCAGCCAGGATGCTACCAAAGTCCTATATGGCTGCCATAGTCAGTTAGTCAACAGCATACTTACTTGCGCTGTGGCTGCCCCGGCGTTCCTTCTTCTTGTAACTTACAGGTCTGTGCGGTGCATTGCTTATAGCAATGCGCCACACAGACCTGTGAGTTACAAGAAGAAGGAGCAAGCGGACTGCCAAAGCGAATGAAAGTATATTGCTGCAGAGTAACTGGCCATGGCAGACAGGACTTCAGTAGCGTCCTGGCTGCGATGGTAAGCAATCGGAGCCCCAGCATTACACTGCTGGGACCCCGATCGGAACTGCCGCTGCCACCAATGATTTTTATACTGGGGGGGAGGGTGCACTGCCCACCAATGATTTTAATACTGGGAAGGGCAGGGGGAGGGCGCAGTGCCCACCAATGATTTTAATACTGGGAAGGGCGGGGGAAGTGCGCACTGCCCACCAATGATTTTAATACTGGAATACCGGGGAGGGCGTACTGCCCACCAATGATGCACCATGGGAACGCCTCGGATTTAGAATATACCATCAGATCTGAGTTTTCTCCAATCCGATGGTATATTTTGACTTCAAGGATTACCTACAGAGGACCAGGAAGCGGTGCGTACAAAGCCTTCCCAGCTTCCTGGTCCTTTTGCCTGGCGTTAAAGCATTAAAGACAGCTGGCCCTGAAAGGGAACGGCGTTCCTGCTATGAAAAAAGTGCAGGAACGCCGTTTCCACACGTTCCCGCAGGACTCGAGCCCTGGGTACAGTGAAAAAAAAAAAAAAAGCTCCCAAGAACCTGTCCTGCCACAGAGTTTGTACAGGAAGTTGTTAACGGCACGTTTCTGCTGGAGCAGCCTATCAAGCATATACAAGGTGGAGTTACATCGCATCGGGCAGTCAAAAATCAGACCTCTGACGGGCAAGTGGTGTCAATGCTGAATGTCAGCAAGGTAAGCCATGGCCATGTAAGATCTTCTAAAAAGGCAAGAGATTTTCCTGGCCTGCCGCAAGACTTCCTAGACCTCGAGTATTTGGCAAAAAATTGCTGCACGACTAAGTTCAGGACGTGTGCCATGCACGGCACATGTGTCATTTTGCCCTGTTTCAGCTCGCTCAGCAGATTGGCACCATTGTTGCACACCACTTTACAAACTATCAAATTGAACGGGGTTAGCCACTGATCGGCCTGTGACCACAGAGCTGAAAGGAGTGCAGGACCGGTGTGGCTCTTGGCTTCCAGGCACAACAGACGCAGCACAGCATGGCAACGTCTCACCTGGAATGTCAAATAGATTCTGGGGAGCTGGGTGGGTGCAGCGGAAGAGGCGGTAGCAGTAGAAAAGGAGGAGTCAGCCGAGGAGGAGACGGAGGATGGAGTAGGAAGAGGAGAAGAAGAGACAGGCCTGCATGCAATCCGTGGCGGTAACACCAAATCCACATGGGTGCCACGGGTTGCATGCTTGACAGGTTCACCCAGTGGGCAGTAAAAGTAATGTACCTTCCCTTCCATGGTAGGAGAGAGGAAAAGGAGAAGAAGCAGGACGTGGAGCGCCAAGAGTGTTGCTTTGTGGGTTCTGTAACGGATCACCTGGCACCCCGACTGAGTACCTCCGTTTACGGATGTGCCTAGCGTTTCCTGAGGCTTCCAAGCACTCTGGCAGACACCACAATCACCAAACCGAAGAAGCAGATAAATCCTCTTCAAGCCTGAATGCTGTAGGCCAGGGGTGGCCAACCTTACATACACAAAGAGCCAAAAAATCAACAACATATGACTACCAGGAGCCACAAGCTGTACAATTACACACAAGTCACCATATTTTTTCGCCCTGCAAGATGCACCTAGGTTTTCACAAAGAAAAAGAAAATAAATATTTTTCATCCAATCTGAGGTCTGCTAAAATATTTTTTTCTTTTTCATTAGCAGAGAAAAAAAACAAAAAAAAAATATTTTTCATCAGACCTCAGATCAGACACCTATATCAGATCTCCAATCCTAATCTGACCTACAATAAGATCCCCAAGCCTCATCAGACCTCCAAATCAGACCCCCAATGCTCGGATCAGGCAACACAAATCAGACTCCCAGTGTCAGACCCTGAGTGCTCAGATCTCCCCCTTCTCAGATCTGACCCCCCCATGATCAGACCTGACCAACCCATGCTCAAACAAGACCCCCCCATGATCAGACCTGACCAACCCATGCTCAAACAAGACCCCCATGCTCAGATCTGAACCCTCATGCTCCGATCATCCCACTGATGCTCAGATCAGACCCCCAAGCTCAGTTCTATAATTTAAAAAATATATCTTCCCTCCTGATCAGGCGCTGGGCTCCTGCTACTCTGCAGGTCTGACACGCTATCCACTGTGACCTGATGAGCACAACGTCAGGTCATAGTGCGTGTCTCCACATACTACGTTCTCACATTGTGTGCATCAGGACGTAGTGAAGAGTGCGCTGGAGCTGCAAAGTAGCAACAGTGCCCGATCAGGAAAAGAGATCTGAGCATGGGGTGGAGAGTGAGCCGCCTGACTGCTTCCTGGCTTCACAGCTAGAGCCTCACTTGAAGAAGCAAAGAGCCGCATGTGGCTCAAGAGCCACAGGTTGGCCACCCCTGCTGTAGGCAGTTGAATAGAACCATACAAATAGGTTTTCACTCCTAGCAGTCAAACTGGGACAGCATGCAATAAATCCTCCCCCAAGAATGAGACGACACTTCACCTTGAGGTTTAAAACAGGAACTTCCTTTATTTTAACACAAGCATTGATTTATACACATCTTTCAACAAGGTACCACCCACAGGCTCTGCAAAACAGCCAATCATATGTATCTACAGTATTTAAACCTTCCCAGCAATTGTACACAAAATCCCCTTCCCTCTGTCTGTAACGCAATAAACAAAACACAATGAGCATTGTCTGAGACGTAATTAACCAACACAATAAGCATTGTCTCAGACGCAATCCACAAAATACAATTACCAAACGTAATGGACTAACTTGAACCCTGGCATACACATATACAATGTAACCGAACACATAATAACATGCATAGTATTTAAGACAGCCTGAATGCAATCTGCTACACAGTCTTAAAGGGGCATTGTTCCTAAAAGTCATAACATGGCCATTAAAGGGCCAGTAGCAGCAATATAAAATACCACATGCCCAAATATTGCATTCAAACGTACCAAATCACCAGGGGCCATAGTCAGCAGGTAGGAGGCGGGCAGCCAGGCCTCTCCAATGCCCAGTGGTGAGGCGGGTTCCGCCACACAGCGTCTACTTAAGGCCTAGCCAGTACAAACAACAGAAGGGAAGGAAAGAGAACTTAAATGAAGACAAACAGGGAGCAGGAGATCCACCAACCACCAGCAGAGATCTCCAGGAGAAACTATAAACTGCAAGGGCTATAGTGAGAGGCAGGTATAAATAGCATCACTAACAAACTAATGAGCAGAATCTGTGAGGAGGTGGGATCTGGCCCAAAACCAAAACAAAGCAATCTGTCAGAAAGATTCACGTGCAGCAAGTCTGACAGATCTTCTCAGATCACTCACAGGGCAGGGCGTGACAGTACCGTTCCTGAGATATTTAGAAAAAATGCATTAGCCAATAGAAGCCTGGTCACATAACCCTTATCAGCCAATAGAAGCTTGCCAGTCTCCACATACATACAGTTTTAAACCACGTTTCCATAACAACCCAGCCATTTTTCTTCACTGCTGTAGGTCAGCTTTAAAGGGGCAGGGCGCTGTGGATGACAGTGTTAAGGGAGCGGAGTGCTGTGGAGGTCACAGTTAAGGGGGCAAAAGATGGACTTAAAAACCCCGTCCCAGGTCCCACTAAGCCCCGCCCTGATCCCAGTTAGACCACACCCCTTCCAATCCGCAGTCGGCGGAGACTGAAAAAATGAAGGTAAAAATCAACTTATGTCGGCTGTACGGGTGGGAGCGAGGGTGACTTTCTCCCTGCAGCTCACGATCAGACAGCACTGTGCTGCTGTCTGAGAGTGAGCTGTTCAAAAGGACATCCCTGTGTCCGTCCAGCCCCTGAGCCCAACGGAGGACAGGGAGTCTGAAAGCCGGACTGTCCGGCCTAAAACCGGACCTCTGGCCACCGTAGGGGCAGACTGCTGTGGAGTTTACAGTTAAGGGGATGGTCCGCTATGAAGGTTAGTGTTTAGGGGCAGTGTCACACCTGTGACAGGTGTTATAAGGTCTGAAATATTGACTGCACATGAGTGATCTGACAGCCTCTTTTGGTTTCACCTTGTCTGTGTGTTGCTGGTATGTCCACACCTCCTGTTCAGGTGTGGAGTGGATCATGTGACCTTTACCTCTCCCTATTTAGTCTGACTTTACCCATCATTCCTTGCTTTGGATAGCTTCATTTGGTTTTGGAAGAGCTGGAGTAGGGTTCTTGTTGAAGTCCTGTTCATCCATCATCCACAGAAGTTAAGTGTTCCGCTTGTTGTGTTTTGTATTCTCCCCCCCCCCCCCCTCAGCGAGAGGCTGGTTCCTTCACCAGGGAAGGAACGGGTTGTCTCTGCCCTGTCATTACCTTTAGGGCATCCGAGGTTCACCAAGGTTTTCTATGTTCCTAGAAAAATGGGCATCTTTACCATCAATAGGTGCCCATACGGATAGGAGTTAGGGCCAGGAGCAGGATTTTATAGGTGGTGACCCTTTTCCTTCCCTAGCCGTGAGGCCTAGTGTCTTTCCCCTTCCTTCTTGTTGTCTGTTGGTGTTCTCCCCTACTACATCTGTGACAGGCAGATTGCTGTAGAGACCACTGTTAAGGAGCGGGGTACTGTGGAGGTCACTGTTAAAGGGGTGGACTGCTGTAGAGGTCACTGTTGAGGGGCGGGATGCTGTGGAGATCACTGTTAAGGGGGTGGGATGCTATGGAGGTCACTGTTAAGGGGGTGGATGCTGTGGATGTTATTGTTACGGGGCAGGCCACTGTGGCGGTCACTGTTAACCACTTCACATTCGCCCATAGGATATATAAATGTCCTATGGGTGGATGTTTATCTCTGAATGGACATTTTGGAACGTCCATTCAGAGATGGCAGCTGCATGCTAATCGTGCAGCTGCCGAGCGGGGGGCCCGCTGTCAGTGACAGCAGGGCAACCCAGAGAGAAGGCAGGGACAGTTCCCAGGTGTCTCTGCCTTTTAAATTGCTGTATACACAGCATTCAACGAGCGCTGTGTATACATATTAGGAAGCTTTATGCGCTTCCTGGCCCGGTGGTCATGCGACCGCAGGGGCCAGGAGAGTGCAGGAGCTGTTGGGTCTTCTACAGACCACGATCAGCCCTGCACTGAGGCTGTACAGCATTGTACAGCAATCGATCAAATAGGTGTATGCCCCTAAAATTGTAACAATCAAACTATCACCTCTTCCTGCAAAAAATTAGACTCTAACTAAGACAATCGATCAAAAAAAAAAAAAAGCTATGGCTCTCGGACTATGGAGACACTAAAACATCATTTTTTTTGGTTTAAAAAATGCTATTATTGTGTAAAACTTAAATAAATAGGAAAAAGTATACATATTAGGTCTTGCCACATCTGTAACGATCTGCTCTATTAAAATGCCACATGACCTAACCGCTTAGGTGAAAGCTGTAAAAATAAATAAATAAAAACTGTACTTAACCAATTTTTTGGTCACCTTGCCCCATAAAGTGAAATAATAATTGATTAAAATATCATATGTACCCAAAAATGGTACCAAAAAAAACGTCAACTCTTCCTCCAAAAAAAAAGCCCCTGCATCAGACGATCGGCAGAAAAAAAAAATGGTGTTCAGAAAATGGAGTCATGATTTTTTTTCAAAAATGCTTTATTATGTAAAACTGAAACAAACAATCACAAAAGGAGACATATTTGATAAGATTGCATTCGTAACAACCTGCTCTATAGAAATAGCACATAATCTACCATGTCAGATGAATGTTGTAAAAAATAAAACCAGTGCCAAAACAGCCATTTTTTTTTGTTATCGTGCCTCACAAAAAATGTAATATAGAGCAATTAAAAATTATATGTACCCCAAAATAGTACCAATAAAACTGGCACCTTATCCCATAGTTTCCAAAATGGAGTCACTTTTTGTGAGATTTTTTACTGTAGAGGTGTATCGGGGGGCTTCAAATGGGACATGGCATCTAAAAACCAGTCCAGCAAAATCTGCCTTCCAAAAACCATATGGCGCTTCTTTTCTTCTGCGCCGTGCCGTGTGCCCTTACATCAGTTTACGACCACATGTGGGTTGTTTCTGTAAACCGCAGAATCAGGGTAATAAATATTGAGTTTTGTTTGGCTGTTAACCCTCGATGTGTTAAAGAAAAAAAAATATTAAAATGGAAAATCTGCCAAAAAAGTGAAATTTTGAAATCTCCATTTTCCTTTAATTCTTGTGGAAAACCTAAAGGGTTAATACAGTTTGTAAAATTATTTTTGAGTGACTTGAGGGGTGTAGTTTCTACAATGGGGTCATTTATGGGGGGTTTCAACTATGTAAGCCCCACAAAGGGACTTCAGACCTGAACTGGTCCTTAAAAAGTGGGCTTTGGAAATGTTTTTAAAAATATAAAGAATTGTTTCTAAAATTCTAAGCCTTTTAACGTCCTAAAAAATAAAATGACATTTCCAAAATGATGCCAACATAAAGTAGACATATGGGGAATGTTAAGTAATAAATATTTTATGAGGTATCACTTTAAAAGCAGAGAAATAAAAATTTAGAAAATTGCGAATTTTTCAAAAATGTTGGTAAATATTGGATTATTTTATAAATAAAGGTAAAATGTATCGACTCAAATTTACCACTGTCATGAAGTACAATGGGTCATGAGAAAACAATCTCAGAATGGCTTGGATAAGTAAAAGCTTTCCAAAGTTATTACCACATAACGTGACACATGTCAGATTTGCAAAATTAGGCTCTGTCAGGAAGAGGTAAATGGCCCGGATGTGAAGTGGTTAAAGGGGCAGGGTACTGTAGATGTCACTGTTATAGTGGATACTGTCTATATCTTTTAATGACACACACAAACATTAAATTAAATAGATGAAATATATACCCTTGCAAAGCCGGGTCCTTCTGCTAGTAAATAATAAACATAATCATTCTGCATAATCCTAAACAGGAAACTGCTCTGCAACAAGCAGAAGCACAGTGCTGAAAGTGTCTTTGTCTAACTGATCTAACTGATCTACATGAATTCTGCAAAATATGTTGGGAGAAAATAATGAAAACACCCATGTTTTCGTGGTGATACGAGCCTTAAAATTATTCCAGTAAGACTCTAAGGCAGGGGTGCACAACCTGCGGACCGCGGACCGCATGCGGCCCCCAAAACCATGGCTTGCGGCCCCCACCCTGCTGGGCAGAAACACAGCTGATCCTGCAATCAGCTGTGTTTCTGCACAGAGCGCCGTACAGCAGATGGATCAAAGTTTTTGCACTGTAGCAGGAGCGAAAAGGGTCCCCAGCTATTAGTGAGAGCGGGGAAGCCGAGGAGAAGACAGAAGCGCTTTATTAATGCTTCTGCCTTCTCCTCTATGAGCGCTCTCAGTGTGGACCCGGCGATCACGTGATCGCTGGGTGTCTCGGGAACAGAGGAGCGCTGCCCTGGTACAAAGGCTCCGCAGCAGGCTGGTTTCCCTCTAACTGGGGCTCCTTTGGATGCTTCAGTTACAGTGGAAATAGTACAAAAAAAAGTCACTTATTGTCTCCCAAAGGTCTTTCAGTGACCTCTTGGGGACAAATTGTGGTAAAAATATATATATATAAAAAAAGCTACAATGATTTTAAAAAATTTGAAAACTAAATAAAAAATATAATAAAATATTAATAAAAGAAAAGAGAAATAAAATATTATGTGGCACCAAAAAATTGAAAATTATATAAAAAAATAAATTAATAAAATACAATAGAAAGTAAAAAGTGCTTAATAAAAGAGTGTTCACTGTCCCACAACAGTCTTTTTATGACCCCTTGGGGGACATATTATGTGGCAAAAATATATTTTTAAAAACTTGTAGAAAAAAAAATGATAAAAAAATAATACAATAAAATATTAATACATTTTTAAATAGAAGTAAAAAATTAAAAGGAAAAAGTGCAAAATTTTAAAAAGTGACAGTGTCCCCCAAGGTCTTTTTATGACCTCTTGGGGGACATATTATGTGTGCGGTGCTTGGGCTCAGACATGTCCTACATGGTAGGACATGTTGGCTAATCTCTCAATTTTAAAATCTGTTTGAGGGTTTAGTAAGACCGCAGAGTGCACCTGTCTTTGCTATTATTTAGTTATATTGCTATATTGATGATCACATCCACATAATTGCTATCTTGTGTAGGATGTCTATTGTGGTACTTGTGGTTCACTGCGGGCATCCTCCACCCTATGCATTTTTGCTGTGGATCGTCATTAGCAACGGGCCACAAGTGCCGGATCTGCTCCCCTATATATATGCACAACTGCATGTGGGTTTGAGCACTTCCTGCTTGTTTAATACCACGCCATTCTTTTCAGTTTTGACATATTATGTAGCAGAAATATATTAAGTAAAAAATAATACATAAAAGAAAAAACACCCACACCAATCAAAACTGTCACCATTACCGCCCCATTCACGTGAAACTTTTCATATTATATAGCAAAACGGCCTACACAAAATAGGGAACTAATTATAATAATTTATTTTGGTGTCAGTTTGCATATTTAAAGAACAAGGAGCTATAGTTTGAAAAAAAATATACTTTTTAAAAACGTTTTGTACAGTTTCCCCAAATAAAAATAGTTGCACAAATTATTTTGGTAGTCCAACAAATAAGATAGTTACAACCATTTGAACCACCACGCGCGCTAAATCACAAAAAAGTGTCTGGTCATTAAGGCCTTTTCGGGCCTGGTCATTCAAGTGTTAACCAATAGGCGCCTTCCCCACTAGCAAGGTAATGTTTGGGATTGGCAGGAAATGGTAATAACCAGTGAGCTCCGTCCTCTGCAGTGAAGGATAACTATGATTTATAAATAAGAGGCAGGAAGGAAGGAAATGTCGCCACTTTTCTGATAAAAAAATATTTTTAACAGCAACTGCAGAATGGCCTCTGAAATAGAAGATTCATAATTACCTGCTCCACTCCGCTCTGGTCCTCTGCGCTGCCCCCGCTGCCTCCATCTTCCGATTCCTGCTCTGTTTACACCTGACAGTTCATGGCCATGGTCACTTGCACGGCTCCAGTCAATGACTGGCTTCAGCAGTGACACGTTGCTTGTGGCCACATCACCGCGTAAGCCAGTCATTGGCTGGAGTGGTGTATGACTATGTGCATGAACTGCCAGGTGTAAACAGCGGGGGAAGTTCAAAGGACCGGAGCGGCGGGGAGCAGGTAAGTATAACTCTTCGGTTTCAGGGGCTATGCCGCAGCACGATATTTGGGACAATTACTGGGAACAAGTGTTCATAGGAGCGCTTATATCTGGCCAGTATTATCGTCCAGCTGATCAGTCGATAAACAAGGAATCGCTCATTTTTCGGCTGATTTGCATATTTTATCAGGATGAAAGTTGTCCGATTAGCTGCAGCACATCTCCCTGTGTAATCTAAATGAAGATGGAACGACTGTGGCAGCAATCACTCCTCCCCAGTCACTTTGCACTGGCTTGTGTAATAGGCAGATGAGCGCCGATCAACATTTTTTATTTGCGGCCCCTTGAAATAGAGCGATGTGACAATGCGGCCCTCAGACCAAAAAAGGTTGTGCACCCCTGCTCTATGGAGATATTTATCACCTCCCTGTGTCTGTTTTCTGGGGTAAATAAGCCACAAACCACGTGTTTGCAACCTTTTAAATGCCACTTTCAACAAATTTAGTCGCAACTTCCTGGAAAGGGGGCATGACAAGGGAGCGCGGAGGTGCTGTAGATTTTATTTATCTGCATGGACTGCTTGAGGGTGACCCTAATTTACAATGTGGCCTGTCCCTCCTCATAAATTAGTTATACACCAGCAGCATCAGAGACTTCAAAGACTGGCGTAAAACAACGGTCTGTGATAAATCTTTCCCTAGATGTTGCGTGTGGACATCAGTTGGAGAATAGAATGGAAAATTTGGATTGCTATGATTGACATGTTCATGAATTAAATTCAGTGCCAGTAGCATCTTGTTGGAGGCACAGGCGGTGAGCACTTTGCATCGTGCAGACCTGTTGACTTCAATGGGTCTGCGATCCGCAAGATGCAGCCAAAGATAGGGCATGTATATAAATATCATACTCAAAATCTTAATGCATTTAGAAAAACATCCATTGTTCTCTGATTATTGCTTTGTAGATAGAAAAGTGTTTTAAAAATAAAAATGTCACTGCTTGTGTTTTTTTATTTTTATGTTATGCAGTTATATATTATACAATTGCTTAATTATTTTAAAAGTTAATAATTTTAACTAATGACAGTTTTGATTCAGAGCATATTTTATATTTTATCCTTACATTTATGTAACTTTTTCTGCAGGCAATATGGAGAATGTATTGGCTGAGGGCTTGTTGAATGAAAATACTAATATGATTCTGTTGGGAGCTGCATACTACAAGGGAAACTGGTTTTATAAGTTCAATGAATCAGAAACAAAAGAGTGCGAGTTTCATGTAACCAAGGTATGAACACTATAGCCATCTTTCTCAGGCTTAGAGTTTTAAAGGTTTGTCCAAGTTTTATTGACTGTATCTTTGAAAAGTTAAACCCCTTTCTAATTAACTCTGCGTTTCAAATTCTCCCCATTTTCAATGTATTTTTTGGCCCCTAGCAACCCATGTCCTCAGCTCTATACACAAAATCCCAGTGACAGGTTACATTTAATCCTCCCAAAGTGGCACCATTGGATAAGAGACCATTTAAACACGCACACAACCAATCATGATTCTCTAACACAATCATGTGACCAGACCAAAGAAATCCAGGTATGGACTACAAGACCTGAATGCCTTCTAATGAGTTAAAAGAAATCCCACACATGGAACATGGATAAAAGAGAAACAAAAGAACAAAGTTACTTATACATTAATACAAATATGTATGAATAGTACATTTAGTTTGCCCAGTAATATCATATTAGATCATGTTTATAAAGGGTCTTAGTATCTTACTCTTTTCAGGAGTTTCATCCTATGGTTCCCAACTCATTCTAAAGCATTAGCTCATTTAATGCCAAGTTCATTGAATGTGGACATCGACAGACTCAAAATGTAGGTATGCAACAGAAATATTTCTGGTTCTTGTGCTCACAGCAGCAGATTCCTGTGAACACAAATTGTTAGATTAGCAGCATCTTACATATTGCAGTTATGCTGCCCCCAGCACTTCTGTGTTTGGTGAGCTGGAATTTCTTGTCGTTCTTGATGCGCAGCGGATTTTTCAGTTTTTCTAACGATTTTTTTTATTTTGGTACTTTTTACAGCAAGATTTAGGTGTCATCACATTAGTAACTTTCTACGTACCTACATATATAAACACATACCGAGTCTCCGCTGAGATGGTTGTATCCAGTCTAAGCAGTTCTTTGTGAGGTCAACATATCAGCAACAGCTTCACAATTGTCTCTGGTTATTATTTGCAAATATGTGCATTTTTACCATTACGAAGCCATGATTGCATTCAGCTGAGTTAGCCCGAAAAAGGGGAACAGGCTCATAAAAAGAAATATATTTAAATGAGACAACTGCATTGATAATATGTATCATTAGTTTATAGTGTGCACATTAAAAAATCTTCAGTCTGTGTGTGATACTTCTACTCAATATCCCTGTATACATGGATTACATTGAATCTTGGACAGCAGTGCATGGAGGCTCTATGGCTTCATACTAAAACAAGGGGCGGGGCTTAGTGGAAGGGGGCAGGCATAAGATGTGCCATTTTGCACCAAAATCGTTCCACAATTCTGGCATAATCTGTCTCGAAGTAAGCCAACCAATAGTTGGTATAGAATCAGAGAAAAGTGTCTGCACCAGATTTACCCAGCCTGAGCCTTAGGCCATAGTATTTGTAAATCTGGGTTTTTGGCTATATAAGGATGAAGGATAAATAATTATTATACCAGTAGGTGTCACTATATATCAGGCTATTTCTGTGAATTTGGTTGGCATCTTCTAAACTATTTTCTTGTTAAGATTAATACGCAGCTGTCCTTATGCTGATATCATTTTCAATTAGTGTTCAATAGTGTTTTACACATTACAACCAATCATATATCACTCACTTCCAGGACATCATTGTGTGTGTGTGTGTATATATATATATATATATATATATATATATATCTATCTATCTATCTATCTATAGTACCTACCTTGATGGAGCAGCCTGATGAAAATGGCGGAGCGCCACTGAAACACGTAGCATATTTTTGTTTTTGTTTTAATTGTGCAGCACGTGATTCTTCTCTGTGTCCATTTGGTGATCCCTCTTCTTGGCCAATCATGACTTGAATACACTTATGTACAGTAATCTAGTGCACAGTACATGAACTTTTTCTACATTAGTAATAAAGTGTAATAACAGTAACATTAATAACAATAATACGTATAACAAACATGTCACTCTTCTCTTTTAGACTGAAACTAAACCAGTTCAGATGATGCAGCTAGAGGCACGACTCGGCGTGAGAACAATAAACGAAGAGAATTTGGTAGTCCTCGATATCCCATTTGCAAGCAAACTGATGAGCATGCTTATTATAATGCCAAAAAGCATTGAAGATGACTCCACTGGACTAGAAAAGGTAACAGTTGTAGGACTTCTTCGTGTAAGCTGTATTTGTAGTAAGTAGGGATGAGCGAACTCGAACTGTATAGTTCGGGTTCGTACCGAATTTTGGGGTGTCCGTGACACGGACCCGAACCCGGACATTTTCGTAAAAGTCCGGGTTCGGGTTCGGTGTTCGTCGCTTTCTTGGCGCTTTTGTGACGCTTTCTTGGCGCTTTTTGAAAGGCTGCAAAGCAGCCAATCAACAAGCGTCATACTACTTGCCCCAAGAGGCCATCACAGCCATGCCTACTATTGGCATGGCTGTGATTGGCCAGAGCACCATGTGACCCAGCCTCTATTTAAGCTGGAGTCACATAGCGCCGCCCGTCACTCTGCTCTGATTAGCGTAGGGAGAGGTTGCGGCTGCGACAGTAGGGCGAGATTAGGCAGATTAACTCCTCCAAAGGACTTGATTAACTGATCGATCTGCAGCTGTGGATCATTGAGCTGCTGATCCTCAATTGCTCACTGTTTTTAGGCTGCCCAGACCGTTTGTCAGTCACATTTTTCTGGGGTGATCGGCGGCCATTTTGTGTCTTGTGGTGCGCCAGCACAAGCTGCGACCAAGTGCATTTAACCCTCAATGGTGTGGTTGTTTTTTGGCTAAAGCCTACATCAGGGTGAAGCTGTCACACCAAGTGCATTTAACCAGCAATAGTCTGTTCATTTTTTGGCCATATACAAAATCAGGGGCAAGCTGCGCCTGTCACCAAGTGCATTTAACCCTCAATGGTGTGGTTGTTTTTTGGCTAAAGCCTACATCAGGGTGAAGCTGTCACACCAAGTGCATTTAACCAGCAATAGTCTGTTCATTTTTTGGCCATATACAAAATCAGGGGCAAGCTGCGCCTGTCACCAAGTGCATTTAACCCTCAATGGTGTGGTTGTTTTTTGGCTAAAGCCTACATCAGGGTGAAGCTGTCACACCAAGTGCATTTAACCAGCAATAGTCTGTTCATTTTTTGGCCATATACAAAATCAGGGGCAAGCTGCGCCTGTCACCAAGTGCATTTAACCCTCAATGGTGTGGTTGTTTTTTGGCTAAAGCCTACATCAGGGTGAAGCTGTCACACCAAGTGCATTTAACCAGCAATAGTCTGTTCATTTTTTGGCCATATACAAAATCAGGGGCAAGCTGCGCCTGTCACCAAGTGCATTTAACCCTCAATGGTGTGGTTGTTTTCTGGCTAAAGCCTACATCAGGGTGAAGCTGTCACACCAAGTGCATTTAACCAGCAATAGTCTGTTTATTTTTTGGCCATATACTACATCAGGGGCAAGCTGCGCCCGTCACCAAGTGCATTTAACCCTCAGTAGTGTGGTTGGTCAAGCTGTGACACCAAGTGCATTTAACCAGCAATAGTCTGTTCATTTTTTGGCCATATACTACATCAGGGGCAAGCTGCGCCCGTCACCAAGTGCATTTAACCAGCAATAGTGTGGTTATTTTTTGGCCATATCCCAGTCTAATTCTGTCACTAAATCCATACCGGTCACCCAGCGCCTAAATACTAGGCCTCAAATTTATATCCCGCTAAATCTCTCGTTACCGCTGTCCTGTTGTAGCTGGGAAAGTTATTTAGTGTCCGTCAAAGCACATTTTTTGTTCTGGGTTGAAGTACAATTCCCAATTTAGCAATTTCATAATTTAGTGGTTTCTGCTATATCAGAGCTATTTGAAATCTATCCCTAAAAGGGTATATAATATTCAAGGTGCACATTGGGTCATTCAGAATAACTTCACACACACCCGCTACTGTGTATTTTCAAGTCTAATTCTGTCACTAAACCCATACCTGTCACCCAGCGCCTAAATACTAGGCCTCAAATTTATATCCTGCTAAATCTCTCGTTACCGCTGTCCTGTTGTAGCTGGGAAAGTTATTTAGTGTCCGTCAAAGCACATTTTTTGTTCTGGGTTGAAGTACAATTCCCAATTTAGCAATTTCATAATTTAGTGGTTTCTGCTATATCAGAGCTATTTGAAATCTATCCCTAAAAGGGTATATAATATTCAAGGTGCACATTGGGTCATTCAGAATAACTTCACACACACCCGCTACTGTGTATTTCCAAGTCTAATTCTGTCACTAAACCCATACCTGTCACCCAGCGCCTAAATACTAGGCCTCAAATTTATATCCTGCTAAATCTCTCGTTACCGCTGTCCTGTTGTAGCTGGGAAAGTTATTTAGTGTCCGTCAAAGCACATTTTTTGTTCTGGGTTGAAATACAATTCCCAATTTAGCAATTTCATAATTTAGTGGTTTCTGCTATATCAGAGCTATTTGAAATCTATCCCTAAAAGGGTATATAATATTGAAGGTGCACATAGGGTCATTCAGAATAACTTCACACACACCCGCTACTGTGTATTTCCAAGTCTAATTCTGTCACTAAACCCATACCTGTCACCCAGCGCCTAAATACTAGGCCTCAAATTTATATCCCGCTAAATCTCTCGTTACCGCTGTCCTGTTGTAGCTGGGAAAGTTATTTAGTGTCCGTCAAAGCACATTTTTTGTTCTGGGTTGAAGTACAATTCCCAATTTAGCAATTTCATAATTTAGTGGTTTCTGCTATATCAGAGCTATTTGAAATCTATCCCTAAAAGGGTATATAATATTCAAGGTGCACATTGGGTCATTCAGAATAACTTCACACACACCCGCTACTGTGTATTTCCAAGTCTAATTCTGTCACTAAACCCATACCTGTCACCCAGCGCCTAAATACTAGGCCTCAAATTTATATCCTGCTAAATCTCTCGTTACCGCTGTACTGTTGTTGCTGGGAAAGATATTTAGTGTCCGTCAAAGCACATTTTTTGTTCTGGGTTGAAGTACAATTCCCAATTTAGCAATTTCATAATTTAGTGGTTTCTGCTATATCAGAGCTATTTGAAATCTATCCCTAAAAGGGTATATAATATTCAAGGTGCACATTGGGTCATTCAGAATAACTTCACACACACCCGCTACTGTGTATTTCCAAGTCTAATTCTGTCACTAAACCATACCTGTCACCCAGCGCCTAAATACTAGGCCTCAAATTTATATCCTGCTAAATCTCTCGTTACCGCTGTACTGTTGTTGCTGGGCAAGATATTTAGTGTCCGTCAAAGCACATTTTTTGTTCTGGGTTGAAATACAATTCCCAATTTAGCAATTTCATAATTTAGTGGTTCCTGCTATATCAGAGCTATTTGAAATCTATCCCAAAAAGGGTATATAATATTCAAGGTGCACATAGGGTCATTCAGAATAACTTCACACACACGCTTCTGTGCATTTCCAAGTCTAATTCTGTCACTAAATCCATACCGGTCACCCAGCGCCTAAATACTAGGCCTCAAATTTATATCCCGCTGAATTTGAATACAATACATTGGGCCAAATAATATATTTGTTGTTGTGGTGAACCATAACAATGAGAAAAACATCTAGTAAGGGACGCGGACGTGGACATGGTCGTGGTGGTGTTAGTGGACCCTCTGGTGCTGGGAGAGGACGTGGCCGTTCTGCCACATCCACACGTCCTAGTGTACCAACTACCTCAGGTCCCAGTAGCCGCCAGAATTTACAGCGATATATGGTGGGGCCCAATGCCGTTCTAAGGATGGTAAGGCCTGAGCAGGTACAGGCATTAGTCAATTGGGTGGCCGACAGTGGATCCAGCACGTTCACATTATCTCCCACCCAGTCTTCTGCAGAAAGCGCACAGATGGCGCCTGAAAACCAACCCCATCAGTCTGTCACATCACCCCCATGCATACCAGGGAAACTGTCTCAGCCTCAAGTTATGCAGCAGTCTCTTATGCTGTTTGAAGACTCCGCTGGCAGGGTTTCCCAAGGGCATCCACCTAGCCCTTCCCCAGCGGTGAAAGACATAGAATGCACTGACGCACAACCACTTATGTTTCCTGATGATGAGGACATGGGAATACCACCTCAGCATGTCTCTGATGATGACGAAACACAGGTGCCAACTGCTGCGTCTTTCTGCAGTGTGCAGACTGAACAGGAGGTCAGGGATCAAGACTGGGTGGAAGACGATGCAGGGGACGATGAGGTCCTAGACCCCACATGGAATGAAGGTCGTGCCACTGACTTTCACAGTTCGGAGGAAGAGGCAGTGGTGAGACCGAGCCAACAGCGTAGCAAAAGAGGGAGCAGTGGGCAAAAGCAGAACACCCGCCGCCAAGAGACTCCGCCTGCTACTGACCGCCGCCATCTGGGACCGAGCACCCCAAAGGCAGCTTCAAGGAGTTCCCTGGCATGGCACTTCTTCAAACAATGTGCTGACGACAAGACCCGAGTGGTTTGCACGCTGTGCCATCAGAGCCTGAAGCGAGGCATTAACGTTCTGAACCTGAGCACAACCTGCATGACCAGGCACCTGCATGCAAAGCATGAACTGCAGTGGAGTAAACACCTTAAAACCAAGGAAGTCACTCAGGCTCCCCCTGCTACCTCTTCTGCTGCTGCCGCCTCGGCCTATTCTGCTGCTGCCGCCTCGGCCTCTTCCTCCGCCTCTGGAGGAACGTTGGCACCTGCCGCCCAGCAAACAGGGGATGTACCACCAACACCACCACCACCACCTCCGTCACCAAGCGTCTCAACCATGTCACACGCCAGCGTTCAGCTCTCCATCTCACAAACATTTGATAGAAAGCGTAAATTCCCACCTAGCCACCCTCGATCCCTGGCCCTGAATGCCAGCATTTCTAAACTACTGGCCTATGAAATGCTGTCATTTAGGCTGGTGGACACAGACAGCTTCAAACAGCTCATGTCGCTTGCTGTCCCACAGTATGTTGTTCCCAGCCGGCACTACTTCTCCAAGAGAGCCGTGCCTTCCCTGCACAACCAAGTATCCGATAAAATCAAGTGTGCACTGCGCAACGCCATCTGTAGCAAGGTCCACCTAACCACAGATACGTGGACCAGTAAGCACGGCCAGGGACGCTATATCTCCCTAACTGCACACTGGGTAAATGTAGTGGCAGCTGGGCCCCAGGCGGAGAGCTGTTTGGCGCACGTCCTTCCGCCGCCAAGGATCGCAGGGCAACATTCTTTGCCTCCTGTTGCCACCTCCTCCTTCTCGGCTTCCTCCTCCTCTTCTTCCACCTGCTCATCCAGTCAGCCACACACCTTCACCACCAACTTCAGCACAGCCCGGGGTAAACGTCAGCAGGCCATTCTGAAACTCATATGTTTGGGGGACAGGCCCCACACCGCACAGGAGTTGTGGCGGGGTATTGAACAACAGACCGACGAGTGGTTGCTGCCGGTGAGCCTCAAGCCCGGCCTGGTGGTGTGTGATAATGGGCGAAATCTCGTTGCAGCTCTGGGACTAGCCAATTTGACGCACATCCCTTGCTTGGCGCATGTGCTGAATTTGGTGGTGCAGAAGTTCATTCACAACTACCCCGACATGTCAGAGCTGCTGCATAAAGTGCGGGCCGTCTGTTCGCGCTTCCGGCGTTCACATCCTGCCGCTGCTCGCCTGTCTGCGCTACAGCGTAACTTCGGCCTTCCCGCTCACCGCCTCATATGCGACGTGCCCACCAGGTGGAACTCCACCTTGCACATGCTGGACAGACTGTGCGAGCAGCAGCAGGCCATAGTGGAGTTTCAGCTGCAGCACGCACGGGTCAGTCGCACTACAGAACAGCACCACTTCACCACCAATGACTGGGCCTCCATGCGAGACCTGTGTGCCCTGTTGCGCTGTTTCGAGTACTCCACCAACATGGCCAGTGGCGATGACACCGTTATCAGCGTTACAATACCACTTCTATGTCTCCTTGAGAAAACACTTAGGGCGATGATGGAAGAGGAGGTGGCCCAGGAGGAGGAGGAGGAGGAGGAGGAAGAGGGGTCATTTTTAGCACTTTCAGGCCAGTCTCTTCGAAGTGACTCAGAGGGAGGTTTTTGGCAACAGCAGAGGCCAGGTACAAATGTGGCCAGCCAGGGCCCACTACTGGAGGACGAGGAGGACGAGGATGAGGAGGAGGTGGAGGAGGATGAGGATGAAGCATGGTCACAGCGGGGTGGCACCCAACGCAGCTCGGGTCCATCACTGGTGCGTGGCTGGGGGGAAAGGCAGGACGATGACGATACGCCTCCCACAGAGGACAGCTTGTCCTTACCCCTGGGCAGCCTGGCACACATGAGCGACTACATGCTGCAGTGCCTGCGCAACGACAGCAGAGTTGCCCACATTTTAACCTGTGCGGACTACTGGGTTGCCACCCTGCTGGATCCACGCTACAAAGACAATGTGCCCACCTTACTTCCTGCACTGGAGCGTGATAGGAAGATGCGCGAGTACAAGCGCACGTTGGTAGACGCGCTACTGAGAGCATTCCCAAATGTCACAGGGGAACAAGTGGAAGCCCAAGGCCAAGGCAGAGGAGGAGCAAGAGGTCGCCAAGGCAGCTGTGTCACGGCCAGCTCCTCTGAGGGCAGGGTTAGCATGGCAGAGATGTGGAAAACTTTTGTCAACACGCCACAGCTAACTGCACCACCACCTGATACGC